>NW_022196903.1:54996854-55005199 GCF_008632895.1 Mastomys coucha
AATGCAAATCAAAACAACCCTGAGATTCCACCTCACACAAGTCAGAATGGCTAGGATAAAAAGCTCAGTTGACAGCAGATGCTGGAGAGGTTTTGGAGAAAGAGGAATATTACTTCATTGCTGGTGGGATTGCAAACTGGTACAACCACTGTGGAAATCAATTTGCAGTTCCTCCGGAAATTGGACATAGTTCTACTGGAGGATCCAGCTATACCACACCTGGGCATATACCCAAAAGATACTGCAACATGTAAGAAGGACACATGCTCCACCATGTTCATAGCAGCCTTATTTATAATAGCCTGAACCTGGAAACAACCCAGATGTCCCTCAACAGAGGAGTAGATACAGAAATTGTGGTACATCTACACAATGGAGTAATACTCAGCTATTAAAAACAATAAATTTATCATCCTGAGTGAGGTAACCCAATCACAAAAGAACAAACATGGTATGCACTCTCTGATAAGTGGTTATTAACCCAGAAGTTTGGAATACAGGAAGAACAACCCACATTCCACAAGGAACTCAAGAAGAAGGAAGACCAAAAGGTGGACATTTCATTCCTTCTTAAAAGGGGGAATCAAGTACCCACGGAAGGAGTTGCAGAGATTAATTATGGCGCAGAGACTGAAGGAAGGGCAAGCCAACCTAAACATAGCTATCTCCTTAGAGGCTCTGACAGTACCTGACTAACACACATGTAGAGGCTCACAGCCATCCATCGAACTGAGTACAGGGTCCCCAGTGAAGCAGTTAGAGAAAGGACCAATGGAGCTGAGGAGTTTGCAACCCCCTAGGACGAACAACAATATGAACTAACTAGTACCCTCAGAGTTCCCAGGGTCTCAACCACCAACCAAAGACTGCACATGGAGGGGTCTGATTGTTCAGGCAGCATGTGTATAGTAGAGGATTGCAAATTCAATCATCAATAGGAGGAGAGGACCTCAGCCCTGTGAAGGTTCTGTGCCCCAGTGTAGGGGAATGCCAGGGCCAGAAAGTGGGAGAGGGCGGGGTGGCAGGCATGGGGAAGTGGGAGGCAACAGGGGTTTGTTTTTGTTGTTTTTGTTTGTTTCATTGTTTTTTTGGAGGGGAAACTGGGAATGGAGAAATTTACATGTAAATAAAGAAAATATCTAAAAGAAAAAAAAAAGGAAAAAAAAAGCATATTAAAGTGGCCTGGAGCCATGGGTCAGTCACTTGGAAAGCTTAAAAAAAAATGTTTGTTTTTCAAATATAGCACAAGCCAAGTTATCATTCAATCTATGATGTGAATGAGCACACTAAAGGAATGCAGATAGAATCAACTTACTGGAAAATAGCTGGAAATTTTACATCAATCCTCATAAATTTTCATACATTTCATTAAATGAATTCCACCAACTGGAGTGTATTCAATAAGGGAAAAAATCCGGGGTCTAGCTGTATGATAAGAGTCTTAAGTATATGAACTATAATCTTATTTACATGTGTGGTGGTTAGCTTTGTATGTGCTAGGCAACTGTTCCATCAGTGAGTTTCACTACAGCTCTTAACTATTTATTCAGGAAAATAGAATCATTCTGATGATACAATTGTAATTGAGGAAAGAAAATAAATATCATTACTCCAATTTGTGGATAATTTGAGCCAAGATGTTTATCTCTGTTCCTATTATCAGATTAGGGAAACATGCAGTTTTATTTTCCACACTTTACATTTTCTGTCATATACATACATACAGCCATGAGCTACTGTCTTATAAGCACGCAAATGGAACCATTGCCTTTTCATGAATCGCTCTAGCCTCATATATCCTCCCATCTGCCACTGTTCCATAATTTCAGAGTTCTGTTGCTCTAGCTACAATTTACCTCATCACTAATGATAAGCATTGAAATTCACCTTCATCAGTTTCTCTTCCACTTTTTAAAATGATTCATTTTAGTGCTCTGGTTTCTCCTCTAGTCATATGCACAAGCACACACACACACACACACACACACACACATATTCTTTTACCACATGACCGGTGTTAAAACCCAATTACTTAATTCTCCAAATTGGCTTCTAAGTGGATCTTCTCCTTGAGTAGACACCATCTAAATAAAAAGTTTCAATGTGTTGCCAAAAAGTTAGAAATTATTCAAGTTTCATGTTACAAGAATACATTCTAGAAAAATATTCAAGGTACATCAAATTCTCTGCGTTGCTTAATGCAGAAATATTCTGCTTAGTAAATGATAGACATTTGTTTATTAAATGTGCAGAATAAGAAATGACAGTAGCATTATAAAGTTTTAATTTTCTTTGTATTAATTGAAGATGTTACTTAACTAAGTAATAAATTCTGATATGATAGCCAATTTGCTGTTTTCCTTCATTTTTGATGACCAGAACATTAAAATAAAAGATAAACCAAAGATCTCATGCTGACTAAAATCTTTAGAGATTTTATCGAATACTGAGGTAAAAAAACAGCTGAGACTCCAGAAATATATTTATGATGTATACCAAGATCTCTTTGGGGACAGTGTTAGAATTTGAATTAGAAATATATGCTATGTGTTCTTTGTGAAGAAAAGCAACAGTTTCTATTTTCACATCAAGGAACTGTTTGTGGATCAATTTGTCTGTTGCAATCAGCTGTGTTAAAGAACTAGAGAGCACACTTATTACCCTTGTTTTGTGGCCTAGTACTTTTATGTGGCCTGGAACATTCGTATATTCTTTTAACAACAAAACAAATGTATATATAACAAATATAACAAGTATAAACTGGGTACACTGGATAAGTATTGTCACGTGATGCATAGATTAGAAAAATGGGATAGCTCTTTAGAAACTACACTTAAAGAAATTAACAAAAAGTTTTGTTCTTTATTTTAAATACCTTAGGAATGAATTATGGAATAATAACAAAAGTAGGGATAGGGAAGATATAATTGTCAGAAAAGTATGTCAAATATGCATGCCTCAAAGTAAAATTCAAAGCATTTCTACCCAAGGAAAACATGATTTGGGAATGACTAATGTCCCTACTAAATGCATATTAGTAACCAAAGAGAATTTTCCAGGACTCCTGATGAGATGGATCTAGAGAATCTACTTCCTTTTGCTGGGAAGTTTGTGCAGTAGACTACTGTCACCAGGAGATTGAAACACAGGGAGAACTTCCTTCAACTTTACAAGAACAAAGAATCATGTGCACACATCACAATAAAACAATATGTATTCAAAGTATTTAATGAACTCTAAAAAAGTCAAGTGAGAAATCATCTAAGACATTTGGAGAAACTTCATCTCAAAAACTTGAAGCTCTTGCTCACTTGGTCCATAAGTTGTCCTAATGGAAGATGGGAACCCTGTCTTCTTTTATGGATATGCACAGATTTTAGTAGGTAAAAGGGCAATGCTTCCAGGAGTATTAAAACATCTGCTCTTGGAAAACTGTTTTTTGTGTCAGTTTGTAGGGACAAACTTTGGGACCACTATTCTGTTAGAATAGGCTAAACTACTGTCCAATTTAGCAGTTAGATTTTGAAACTTGTGTCTTCCACAATAACTAGAATTCCTGTCAAATGAATAGTTTCAGTTATACCACACAAGTGCTTTTTATATCTCCAATACTTGGAAAAAGCAAATCTACCATTTTTATACACTAAAGAATATTACATTTTGGCTGGAAAGATGGCTCAATGGATAAATGCACTGTCTGCTCTTCCAGAGGCCCTGAGTTCAATTTTGAGCAATCACATGGTAGTTCACAAAAATCTCTACTAAAATCTGATGCCCTTCTCTTGTATAAAGTCAGACATTCAGATAGAGTGGTCATAAATATAAAATAAATACGTTTTAAATAGTGAACAATAATTTTATATGACGAACATGTATCTTTAAGGACAAATAAATCTACAAAGGTGCTAGTGTTTTAAGTTTTGAAAGCACCCAACTATATTCATCTGTTAGGAGCTATAAGGGGACAAGCTAATAACCAGCAGGTGATCATACCGAAGTGGCCTGCATCAGATTATTATATAATCTGTGACAGGTGCACCCTTATTAAGCAAGGCTGTAAGAGATTCATTTTAGGAAAGTTCCTGATATTAATATGCTTTTTCTGTTATTATTGTACATATATAATAATCACTAAGTAATAGCATACCACTTTGGAGCAGATCTCTGTAGATCCATGAAGATGTATTGTCTTATAGTGATGCTATATAGATAAATAGATGACTTAAGACTATATGATGATACTATAAAAATTCTTAAAATATATCTGTGATCATTAAGCTCTTTTATAGCAGGACTGCTATTAGGTCCTTTTCTGATAGTCAAAATTGCAATGAGAACTGGCCAGTCTCCCAAGTGTCACCAGTTAATTGCTTTTAGATGGTAACCAGACTTTCTCCTACTCAGAGCACATTCAAGAGGTTGTTAAACAATTAATCAAAGGTCATAAAAAGGGAACTAACAATTTGTTATAGGTGCTAGGACAGAAGATAAAATATTTCCTGGGTTTATCTATACAAAACTTCACTAATAACTTAGTTACAGTTTTAAATCTTTGGTGAACCTATGGGGCTGAGACAGGTGATGGATGTTTAGCTAGATAATTACTACTAATGGATATGCATGTAAACATTCTCTGTTGTAAACTTCTATTTCAATTTATGATTTGATTTTCTGTGTGAACTTTTCATGAACTTTTTAGCATATGATCATGTATTCTGAAAGATGCTTAAGGACTGGGGACAAAGAGAAAAACTGGAAGACTGAGGTGAGAGGAACAGAGGTAAGAAGAATTGAGCTGAGAGAGGAACTGAGCTGAGGAGAAGATTTTAGACAGAATGCTTTTTAAATTAGAAGGAAAATGCAGAGTGAAATAAATGATAAATTATAGGTAACAAAATACTAAGAGAGTAATGTGCAGAATGCAGAGGGAAAGAGGAAAAGAGAAGATGATGCAGAGAGCAGAAGAAGCAGACAGGCTTCTCCTTACCGTAGGACAGAATAGGCCCCATGGTATGGTCAAGGCAGGTTTTCTCTTATTAAAAGAAACAAAGCTTTTTCCTTACAATCATGGGTTTAATTCATTTAGCATTAAAAGGGTAGAGGCCTATTCTTTCTCTATGTAATAAAGATTGGAGCTCCAGTTTTCATTCAGAATGAGTGTGTTCTTTCTGCACCAGTGCTTGGTCTTTTGCTCCATATGCATATGTAAGTATGGATGTGTTTGTAAGTATGTAATTGTGAGAATGTATGCACATGTGTGTGTAAGTATGCAATTGTGAGAATGCACAACTTCAAGCTGGACCCAACTGGGTATGAATGGAAATGTATAAATGAATAAATGAACATGAATGAATCTGTATTTAAATTTATGTGAGATTATGCATATTCACTTATGTAGAAGTTTTCCCTTCTGCAAGTCTTATTCTCTTCTCCTCGTTTAGATAAGTAAACTTTTTATTATACAGCAACCCTAAATTTCTCGTAAAACAAAGTCTTACCCCAGAATCTTGTAAGACAAAGTCTTATCCTCCGCTTATGCTCTCCCCGCTCCACTGCCTCAAGAAGAACCACCAAGAAAGAAGAAACACACCCTGCTGGGGTTGGCCCCTGGCATTCATCCATTGAAGAATCTCAGATACAAAGTTCATGTGTCCTACATTTTAAAAATCTGTGTGGCTCTATGTTTAAGTGGCATGCACAGAGCCATGGGTCTGATCCCTAGCAAAACAAATCAAATAAAATGTTCTTTAAACTACATTTGCTAAAACTTAACTCAAAATTTTCAAAGATAATTCAATCAAAGAAAAAGGAAAACCAAGTTAACATGCTATTTGTATAGCACATGTAACTTTCTGTGTAAAGAATATACTTTGTACCTTTTCTAACAGAAACATACATAGGTTTCTCATACAATATGTAACAAGCATATCATTGCCTCTCAAAAATAAAGTTTCTAGACCCAAATGAACCCTTGTAAACATATACAGCTGCATAGTTTTCAGCTTTAAGAACCATTAATTTTCTCAATAACTTGTGCATGAATGAATTCTTAAACTCAGAAACCCAAGAGGTTTTATAAAGGTGTAGAATTCAAGTCCCATGGTGTATGTTGGGAGAAGCTGTGTCTGAGATGCTTGATATGCAGAAGAGACAAATAAGATTAGAAAATATGATTGTTAACCTCAGCAATTCTGCATTAAGTAATCCCAGGTAAAAAGGCTTCAGATATTTTACTATGTATCAGGGGAAAAACAAGGTTGATATATTGATCCAACATAGATAACTATTATTTATTTAGTTTTATAGTATTTGATCCTAGACCTTGCATATTCTAGGCATGCATAGTCTGTACTAAAAGAGGTTTAGTATGTTTAACATGTTTACTTCCAAAGCTGTTTTATTCTTACTATTAAAGGAAAGTCTTTGGTTTACCTGCATTAGTTCATCGTTCGTTTTTTTATATACTTTCTTGTTTTGAATTGCTAATTGATCATATATGAAAGTAAACAAATACTTTCTAACTTGAATAATGTGTTACACATCTAAAGAAAACCAAAAAATCAACTACTTTATTATTCTGTGCTTTAGGTTTTATTCTTTAAAGCATTTTCTACTTTAAATTTTGCTGTAATACAAATTAAAGTATTTATAAAATGAAAAGATAATTAGAGACTGTATTTTAGTTATCAAAGTAAAAATAATCTTTGAAAGACTCTAAAAAGAATTCAAGAAATTATAATAAAAAGCAAATTGATACATGAGTTTGCTTTGTGAGAACTCCCTTGCTGAAAGCCTCACACTCCATAGGCAGGTAATAGACAGAGAGGCAATATGAAGTTTATTAAAATACAGAGTTCAATTTCATCCAAGAGGTCTCAGAATCCATTAAATTCTTCATACTTGTACAAATGTTAAGAAAAGCATATCAGCCTTAAAGAATCACAGAGCAAATACATTCACAATGGTAACACATATCTGGCCTATTACTGGGGCAGTGAGATGGCTCCACAGGAAAGGGTACGTGGCTCCAAGCTCAACAGCCTGACTTTGATCCTCAGGACCCATATCATGGAAGAAGAGAACTGATTTTGCACATGCAACTTGCCATGTGCACATGAACATCATATTTCTTTACCAGCCGAGTCATCTTCTGATCCTTGAAAACCCTAAAACCATTAGACAGAAAAACACACTGGGAACTACAAACACCTTTATAATGTCAATCATGTAAATGATTTTAGGATAAACATTATGTTAGTTGGACCCAATACACTGCTATAAAAGATACCTGAACTAATAAAATCAGAATATCAAAGATAAGATTCTTCTGCATTGCTTCTTTGGGGTCTACTGTATATGAACCCTGGAGGAAATAAGTGCTAAGAATTAGGTCATATTTGATTATCTGATTTATGTCATTTGGGGCTCTGTTATGTAAGATTCCTTTCAGTTATTCAAGGAAAAGCCCTCCTTAGTCATTCTTCAGTCTTAGAAAAGGTGACTGAACAACAGACCACACCTTGGCTTGCATTATTTCACTGGACACAAATAGAGACATTGCTTTCACCCACACCAGATTCCAGGACTGTGTTTAACAAACATTTTTAAGTCCTGAGATCAAAACTATTGAATAGTCTATATACCAAGTAGCATGAATTTGTAAGTTGTTTGTGCTGACCTGGCCAACATCAAACTTCTCTCCTATTGTCCATAGAACATATAACTTCTTTTGGCACATTGCTAGGTGTGTAATAAAGTGTGTGGACCTAGCTATTTCTTCTTTTCTAAATAAATTGTGTTGTGTGCATTAATGAACACAGCATGATGTACTGGATACAGGTAGAATAAGACTACTATTAGGAGACAAACTAACATGGTCCTGATCTTTCCCTATCCACTGATTTTGTTTTTTGTGGCAAGAGCAGGTAAACTGAACTCACCTTTCAGGAATACCACATAGAATGCAGAGTCAGGGTCTTCTGGTATACCTCAGATTTCCATATTTGTTCATTTGGCCCATCAAAGAACTTATCTCCTCTGCCTACACGTCTGCAATCATCCGTTCCCTGAGAAAATCTTTTTTTTTCTTTTGCTTTCACTATATTTTATTTTTTTATTCTACATCCAGGTGTGAGCATGCTTTTGTCTTTGATTTTTGTCTGACTTACTTCACTTAATAATATTTCACATTATCCTTTAACACTATCTACATTACAGTGAAATGGAAAAGGAAATAATTTAATTTATTTCCATTCAAAGTTGAAGGAAGCCGGCCCACAGCTCCACTTCACTCCGTGGGAATTCACGAACCGGGAACTTGGAGACCTGTAAGATAAGTGGGTGGG
>NW_022196903.1:55006088-55006280 GCF_008632895.1 Mastomys coucha
TTGCAAAAAGAAGAAAAATTTTTTCCCACGTAAGAAGGGCCATTGTCCGTCTTAATGGTCTTGGGCATCCCCATAGCATTAAATGCTAATAAGCAATGATCTATAACATTTCTAGAGGCCTCTCCGGTAACAATCCGAGTTCTAAGATATTGCTAATTAGTGCCTGGGTAAAAGGTGAGCTCGGGCCGTAAT
>NW_022196903.1:55008045-55012299 GCF_008632895.1 Mastomys coucha
AATTCTTCTGTGAAGACAGCAGGGCTACCACACAAAGTGATTATTGATAGTCTTTTAGGATGACAAAGAGTTGCTCCTATGCCATTTTTAAAGTTGATTTTGTGGGGTTTATGCTTGTTTTGCTATTTTGTTTTTCATTTTTATAGAGTACCATAATACTCTTGTAAAATCATGTGATTTGAGCCATGGGCTTTGATAACTTTTTCTTGTGCTTAATTTTGATTCTTTGTATTATCTTTAACATTTATGTATTGTTATTTTTTAGTGCTAGTTAGCAATACTATCTTCAGTGATTGACATGTTAATTTTGTAATCTCCACCTCCCATTGTAGTTTAGACATTTAGAATGTATAAGAACTATTCCATGTAAACCAACTACTATGCACTGATCTGGTCTTTGTTTTGATGCACAGAATATCACTGTGAACTCTGAGTAACAATATTGTCACGCCAATTTTGAGCATCAGTTGTGAAGAACAATCTGATTAGGGTTGTATGCTTCTAACTGGAGAAGAGAACACCTACAGGGTTACAGTTTTGTATGTGAATGCCTCTGTGTATATAAGCCTATTGCCACCCCTGCCACTCCCTCTCTTTGTTGTATATTTTTGATACAAAGTCTCATGTAGTCCTAGCTATCCTTGAGTTTATATTGAGGAAAAGAGATGATATGCAATTTTTAAAATTCTTATTCAAAAGTAATATAATATTCAATTAAGAAAATAAACATTTGTCCACATCTGTGTATTTCTGGAACATGTTTATATTTATATATATATATAATTATATTTGCAATATTTATAAAAGTAAATTGGATTTATTCTTTTCAGGATCCAGATTCTAATGCATATTAATATTAAGTTAAGTAATGAAGCTAATAGGGTCTTCTATAAATTGGATCTCCAGGCTGAAGCCCATTTGTGCTACCTTACAATTTCATGGGCCAGCATAATCAGCTTAAATAGCACATAGGTTTAGAAAGACTGAGAATTTTTGTTCCTGGGGCAAAGGAAGAAATGAATAGACTTTGGATTCAACACAAAACTGTAGCCCTGTAGGTGTTGTTTTCTCCAGTTATAAGCATACAACCCTAATCAGATTGTTCTTCACAACTGATGTTCAAAATTGGCGGGGAAGTACTGTTACTCAAAGTTCACAGTGATATGCTATGCATCAAAACAAAGACTAGATTAGTGCATAGTAGTTGGTTTACATGGAATAGTTCTTATACATTGTATATGTTTAAACTACAATGGGAGGTGGAGATTACAAAGTTAACATGTCAATCACTGAAGATTGTAATGCTACCTAGCACTAAAAGATAACAATACCTTCTCTTCCCTTCTCTTCTATGAAGAGAAGGTACAGG
Source organism: Mastomys coucha (assembly GCF_008632895.1). Classification (NCBI taxonomy): domain Eukaryota; kingdom Metazoa; phylum Chordata; class Mammalia; order Rodentia; family Muridae; genus Mastomys; species Mastomys coucha. Next base: position 55,009,415 of record NW_022196903.1, read on the forward strand.
GGCTAAAGCGGAAAGTAAAGACTGAGTACAAACAGCCAGGTAAGATATTAGCCAGGCTGGAGAGGTGGCTCTGTGATTAGTAGCACCAGCTGCCTTTTCAGAGGCCCCAGGGTTAGTTCCCTGCACCCAGAGCAGGAGCTTATAGAGTGCTCCTCCAGTAGAAAGACAGGGCATCAAGTGAAGGATGGGGTTGCCATCACACAGTCAAAACTCTGACTCATAATTGTTTTAAAAGAACTTCAGGGACAAAAATGGAGAAGAGGCTGAGGAAAAGGAGGTCCAGCAACAAGCCCAAAGTGGAATTCAGTTTAAGGGGAGGGTCCAAGACCTAACACTATTACTGAGGTTATGGAGTGCTCATAAAAAGGGGCCTATTATGACTGCCCTCTGAAAGACCCAACAATCAGCTGAAAGAGTCAGATGCAAATATTTGCACCCAACCAATGGACAGAAGCTGCTGACCCCTGTAGTTGAATTTGAGAAAAGTTGAAAGAAGCTGAGAAGGGCAATCCTGTAGGAGGACCAGCAGTCTCAATTAACCTGGACCCTGGAGATCTCTCAGACACTGGATCACCAACCAGGCAGCATATACCAGCTGATATGAGGCCCTTAACACATATACAGCAGAGGACTGTGGGTCTGAGTTCAGTCACAGAAGATCCATCTAACCCTCTAGAGACTGAAGGCCCCAGGGAGTGAAGAGGTCTGATAGGGTGGGAAGTAGGGCAGGGACATCCTCATGGAGACTAGGGAAGAAGGTATGGGATTTGGAACAGTCAGAGGGTGGACTGGGAGGGGGATAAAATCTGGAGTGTAATAAGAAAAAGATTAAATGAAATTGCAGAGAGAGAGAGAGAGAGAGAGAGAGAGAGAGAGAGAGAGAGAGAACCTAGACTTCTAAAGTATTGAAAGTTTTAAAGACTGAGACCTTTTAAAATTTATATCATGTTTTATAATGGGGTATTATATTAACACCAGACCCATGGAGCAAAGAAAGAAGGGTTACAGATTTTTCACAGTAATATGCTTGTATGTCAAGTTGGCAAGGGATAAACATGATGGCCAATATTAGTTGTTTGCCTGACATGACTAAGAAAGCACCCCAACTGAGGAACTGCCTCAACTAGACTGGCTAATGAGCATGAGCTATATAAGAAATGTAGCTGACTAAACTAGGGGAAATGAGCCTGTAATCTTTCCTTCATGATTGTTGCATCTGCTCCTCTTGAATTCTTGCTCTGACTTCCTCAATGATGGACTGGGGCTAGGATGTATATCCAAATAAATCCTTTTCTTCTCAAGTTGGTTTTGGTCCACATGTTATTACAGCATCAAAAAGCAAACTAATAGAAAAAATTCTGGCCATTTCCAATATGAAAAAGTGACCATGGCTGTAGAGATGTGCCAATTTCCCTGATCCAGTCACTTATCATATGTGTTATAATACCACATTGTATCCCATAAACATAGAACTACTGTCAATTAAGAAACCTAAATCTATAAACATTAATCTTTAAATAATAAAGCATTTGTCCCCTTTCATAAAATTGTTGCATCTTTTAATAAAAAGTATGATTTTTCAAATAAAAATATTAGCCAAGATTAAAATGATTCAAAATTTCTCTGCATTCGAATTTAGTTTCTAAATTTCCATGTAATAATTGTATCATTTATGTGTAATTGGGAAAATAGTAGATTGAAGGGGTCTTTATTACCTTACTTTTGCTACTATAACAAAATATTACAAACAGGGTCATTTAAACACCAGGCATTTTTCCATAGTTCTGGAAACTAGGAGTCACAAAAATGGTATAAACAGAGTCTGTTTTGGTGAAATCTCTTCACTTGGCTTGTAGATGGTCATCCTATTAATGTGTCCTCATTCATGTCCTTTGAATCATGTCCTTTTCTATAGAGATGTCTGTCTCTTGAATTATGGTTCTTCTGATGACTTTGTCTAAAGTTAAGAAACTCCTTAAAAGCTGTATCTCCAAATAAAATCATGCAAGATTATAGTTGTGAATCTCATCATTATACAATTCAACCAATCACAGGAGAGAGAAGTGAAGAAAGGGATAGGACATTTTAGTTGTTACAAAATTAAGGGAACATTGGACTCAAAAATATATAATTACTCTATTTTTCAATCATGTACCAACTTTCTTGCTCACCAAAGAATACTATTTAAGTGCTTTCCCGGTGCTATTCTGTTTAATTTGTAAATAACAGAACTTCAGAAAATTTTATTTCCAATTTAGCCTGATGGAAAAGGTAAGGATATTTTTTCATTGGCTTTTTGTAAGCAATGAAATTTAACCCATAATATATGACCCTACTTCTTTTATTTTCCTTTTAAAAATGATAATTTCTAACTGTGTTTATGATCATCACACTATTTCAAGAGCCTTTCCTACCACATGCTGTAAGCTATATGCTTTCATGGTCATATTAAACTGTTTGATGTTAATGAAAAAGTTGGATACTCACCTTGCTGAGCCCTGGCTCGATAGGTTGGAGCAGGAAGCAGATTTCACATTAAGTAAGTGAATGTTTTTCTGGCCTTACTTTCAGTTTCCAGTGATCTTGAAGGGACCCTTAGCCTGGGTAGCAAATGTCTGTTCATTAAGCATAGGCGCCCAAAGTCCAGGCAAATGTATCTCATTTCTGCACTCAGTGTTCTTGACTTCTGGGACATAGTCTACTGTGAAAATATCTCTAACCTGTGAGAAAATTAAGCCTTGACTGTTCTACTGTTCTGTTTCAGTCTCTTTGTATACTTGATCCTATCTTATTTCAGTACCAGTGCTGATACTTACTCTATTGGTACTATAGGTTGTTTTTTCTTCTCCTCTCCTCTCCTCTCCTCTCCTCTCCTCTCCTCTCCT
>NW_022196903.1:55012535-55043312 GCF_008632895.1 Mastomys coucha
TCTCTCTTTATGATACTGTTCTCCTTGATTGTTGTCTATGTTCCACATGCTTGTGGTATCAAGAAAGACAAGATGAAGGTGCTAGATCATCTGGGACAGGAGTAACTGATAGCTGTGAGCCTCCATGTTCATTCTGAAAAGCAATCCCTGGTCATCTGGAAAAGCAGCTGGTGCTCTTAACCCCTGAGGAATGTCTCCACCATACAACACTAAACAATTATTCTCTTATTTGTTAATACCTTCTCATATTCTATTTACAAAACAAATTAGGTTTATCATTTTAATTAGTTTTAAATTATAAAACAATTTTCTTCAAATGTTTACTTTCATTAATGGATATTATATGATCAGAATTATAAGGGTACAATTCCTCAAATAGTTGATATTTTTAATATTTTATTTGTCATGTAAATTTATAACCCTCAATCCTGAAGATCATGGACTGAGGAAAAATATTTTTCCCAGAATTGTGATATCTGATGTCTTGAATGATTTTGAAAATAATTTGGGTTATTTATTAGAAAAGTGAGGGTTAAACTTTGTTTTAAGAGCAGTGTAATACCTTTGGTATTTTTATTAGAGACATATTTGATTGGTTGTTGATCCATTTGTGTGTGTATATATATATATATATATGTGTGTGTGTGTGTGTGTGTGTGTGTGTGTGTGTGTATGTGCGTATTTGATTGTAATCTGCAGATTGTAATGAGGTATACATTGCCTAAAAGCTATATTACTGATGGACTGAAACAATGATGGACTGAAATAATTCCATTATTTTAGGGTTCAGTTAATGATTAATCCTAACTTCATTGTTCATTGAATCTAAGATGATAATATTAAAAGTATAAAAATAGAATTCCTCATCTGAAATATACAATAGCAAATAACAGTCCCCTAAGGATTACACATCCAGAAAGACAAATATTGAAGAATAGAGCATAAGTCTGCTGGTAATAACTGTCTTGTAATAACTCTTTACTGATTTTAATAAGATCATTGTCAGCATAATTGGATGCTCTAATATAATCACACATTAACTAATCTTTTTTGGGGGGGGTTGCCATTGAATTTATCTGCTGTCTCTGAATTGGTGCTTAGAAGTTTATATTCTGTGAGGTGCATGGAGTGGATGAGAGCCTCATCTTCCCCTGTCTGTCATCATCGAGCTACATACAGTCCCACCTTTCTCCCAGGAGACACAGTTACTAATGATGGGAGATCCTTCTCTATTCTTGTCTTAGTCAGTTTAGAATCTTGTGTGACAATCATGCTAAAAACTAATCAGTATTTTACCCCATTAAATTCAGTAGAATGCTTTCCCACTAAGGAAAAGACTTTTCCGTGCTTGTCTGATCAAATATGGCTGCTATATTTCCAGGTTCTAGCCTGCCATTGTTGAGATGAAATAGCTGTGTAGGCTTCATCAGAGTTGTGCATCCACTTACACTCAATCTGTAAGGAATGATGAATATCAGTGAACTGAATCAAGTGTGATTTATTTCCTACATGTCTCTATGTCAAAAGTTCAACCAGCAGATGGCACCATTTATTTCCTTGATCCATAAAAATAAACAACAGAGTTTGAAGGTGAAAATGAATGAATCTGTCACATCCTGTTGTTTCTCCTCCAACTGAAATGTGCCAACTATCACTTTAAGATACAAAAACAAACTTACTCATCTGAACAAGGACAAGTGACCTTGCTTCTGGAGCTTTGTTCAAAGTTTTAAAATAGTGACATAAGGCAAGACATTATACACCTAAAAAGATTAAGTGAAGAGATTTATTAGCCTTGGAAATACAAAGTTACACACACACACACACACACACACACACACACTCACACACATATGTTTAGTAACATACCAATCACTATTTTTAAATATTACTCAGCTACAATTCTGTACATTAAAATATGTTTCCTCAACACATGACTAAGATAAAAGTGTTAAGTGCACTATAAGACTACTTCTCCGAACACACCAGCCAGATTAAACCTGAAAAGAGAAATCACAAAGGCTGTCAATTTTGAACTGGGGAAAAGATGGAAGAAGCTGAGGAGGAGGGCAGCCCATGGGAAGACCAGTAGTCTCAACTGGCCTGGACCCCTGAGATCTCTCAGACACTGAGCCACCACCCAGGCCGCATAAAACAGCTGATGTGAGGCTCCTGACACATACACAACAGAGGACTGCCTAGTCTGGCATCAGTAAGAGAAGATGCCTCTAATTTTTGAGAGACATAAGGACCCAGGGATTGACATGAGAGTGGGAGTGGGGGTGGGGATGGGGGTGTGCGCACATCCTCTTGGAGACTGGGGTTGGGGAGTGGGGGTGGTATGGGATGGGGAACGGTCGGAGGTGGGGTGTTGCAGACCAGGATGGGAATGAAATCTGGACAGTAAAAGAAGATTAAAGAATAAAAACAAAAAAGAAGGAAATGGTAAAAAAGAGTCTGCATGGACAAGAGGTAGAAGTGAAGTATACTGAGAACCTCGCAGTTCTTCAGGTTCTGGAGTCACAGGCAAGACTACACTGCTAGGAAATGTCTATCCTAAGAAATAGGAGACAAATCCCCTGAAGACTTTCATAGAACCAGAACAAAGCCCCTTCACCCCCAACTCCAACCCCCCAAAAAACATCGTGTTTGTTCCTGCAAAACTGGCTGGACAAGCAGGAGAAAAGAAGAAGCATTTTTTGTCGTGACCCGATCTGAGATGCCCCCTAATTCAAGACACACGTTCTGATTTCATTCTGTTGCTATGATAAATACTCTGACCAAAAGCCACTGAAGGAAGAAAAGTTCTGGATTTAGCTCCAGGTTACAGTCCGTCACTGAGAAAGATCCTGACAGGAACTTGGAGCAGGTACCATTGAGGAACACATCTTGCTGACCTGCACAGGTTCATGCGTAGTTAGCTTCTTTATATACTCCAGGGCCACCTGCCTATGTTAGAGGACTGCCCACAATGGACTTGATGGCCCACACTCTACATCAATTAATAAGACAGTCCCAATCCATTCTGATCTAGGCAATCACTCAATTGAGATTCCCATTTTAGATGAGTCTAGGTTGCATCAGGCTGATAGTTAAAGCTAACTAAGGCAATGTGGTTGGTTTTTATATAACTAGAAAAACCCAGATTCCAGCTGGAATATTTGACTATAGTTGATGACTGCTGGAAGAAGCAGAGTTATTTTTCTCCCAAGGTATAGCTGCTAGAAGGTGTTCCATGCTCCCTCAGGACTCAGAGCTAAACACGATTTTTTGGGGGGCGGGGGGAGAAGTGAGAGGGGGCTGCCCAAGCTGTCCTACAGAATTGAAGGCCACCTGTGTTAAAGGAGGTATCCATTTGCTTGTCTGTGGCTTTCATCTCAAATAGAAAAAATAAAAAAACAAAAAAAACAGTCCTCAGGACAGTCTGATAGCTTGATAGTATCATCAACTGGAGCTCAGTAGCTCAACATTTGCATTGTGCTGATTGCCAGCTACACACAATATGTTGTAAGACTGAAGAGGTCTTAGAGGAGGTTTTAGAAAGGGGAATGAGCCATACCTTTTTAAGGAAAGGGATTTATTAATGCTTGCTGGAAACAGTAGTGAAACAGGATCTGAGGTAGACTTTTATCCCTCCTGTGATCCAAAGCAAGGTGTCTTGCATTGAAGACTTTAGAAGGGAGATCTTGTCCTATGAAGGAACAGGACTGATTACCATCTGACATTATTTCATTAGAAGATTCCTGGTTCAGTTAGTGAAAGACGTAGTATTTATCCATCAGGGGGAAATTGTCCTCTTTCTGTGCAACAATGTGAACTCTGGAAGAAATGAGCTGTGTAAGTTTATTGAGAATAGGGGTCCTGAGGCTCAGTAGAATGCTTAATAACTGAACAGGCAGTACTACAGGAGTGTCCACAACACCAAGATTTTTATTATATCAGTTCCCTGAAGGATATAGAAGCTACTTATAAAGTCAACTAAATGCTACCAAGAGAAGGCCTCTGAGATAGTTTATATAAGATTGTCCTCAATGTTCTTGAACTTAATTGTAAATGAATAAGTATGTTCAGAATTCCCATTATAACACCAGATCATCAGGGATCAACACTCAAATTTTCTACCTATGGACTAGAGCAGCTTTCCTTTCAGATTCAGGAATATTGTTAGCTGTGAACTAGATTAAATATGCGAACAATGATCTAAAATGGAGAAAGAAATGCTCATCTGTGGTTGGTTTGAGAATGGACATATCTAGATTCCAATTTAATAATTTAAATTTGAAATAATGAGTGACAAGAGTCACAATCCTCTGGAGATTTTTTTTTTTTTAGCCTACAGCACCAGGTATTCCCAAGCAGTCTCCCATGCAAGTACTAATTAGGCCCAACCCAGTTTAGCTTCCGAGATCAGAGGAGATTGGGCGTATTCAGGGTGGTATGGCCATAGACTCCTCTGGAGATTTAAAATAGCATCTTTAGAGGATGGTTAAGGATCAGATGAAAAGGAGAAAGGCAGATGAAGCAACAGTATCTGGTGTTCACCAAGAGAAGGCTGGTTCCTTTTGGTAGAATATTTTAATTTATTCCTCACAATGTCATATATATAAACAATGTATTTTGATTATACCCACCCCAAACTGCTTCTTCTCACTCTCCCTATGTGCTTTCAACATTTCCTACTCCCCCTCATGGTATTTCCTGTTTGTTGTTCTAACCACTGCATCTAATCAATGATTCCTGTTGGAACATTGACTGATCATATTGACTTGTTCTTGTGCAGGTCTTGTGCATATATCTACAGCACAAGTTCATGAATAGAATAACTGGTTATTTTGAGAATGATTTCTATCTGTTCTGCTGTCAACATGTGAGCTGTTTTTAACAATGAGGCCTAACCATTCAGCTAGAATGGGTAACCAAAGTCAATAGCAATAACTTACATTGTTCTAGAGACCACTGAACTCTCCTTAACCAACAGGTCATAGGGAAATACCTTATGATTTGTCCTGAGATTTTCTTATAACACATCTGGAAACAACACTGTCCACACATGCGGAATAATTCCATTTAAACTAATTTTCATTTAATTTTTATATACAGTACATTTTATATATGTATAATGTATAAAATTATAAATGTATATGAACATATTCTTTCACTACTCCTAACTACTCCAAGATCTTCCACTGTCTACCCAGCAAACTTCATATACTGCTTCTCTCTCAAAAACAAACAAAAATCAAAAATCAAGGAAAAAATACACTTTCCTTAATGTTGTATTCTTAAATTAGCTAGTAGGACTTGATAAGGCTTTTTCATATATACCTCGGGATTGATTAACATACACAGTATGCCTCCTCTACTCCACCCAACCCATTCCTGCTTAACTACCACCTTAAACCCCAAATATTTTCTTTCTCTTCTTTCATATCACTTATATTCTACTGTCCCTCCAATTTCATTTTAATTGTGTTATAAGATAGTCCAGTTTTATATAGCTTCACACAGTCTTCCTTGTGTTAGCCCTCTCTCTACCCTCTGGACATCTCTACAATCTTGCACAATTTTCTGTTTAAAACTTTAATAGCCAGAAATGGAAGCTGTAATAATAGGATACTTTTCATTAGCTATAAAATCAAAGAAGAGAGAAAAGATGTGTTAAGTTACCATCCTTTAACAAAATAAAGGAATCGATGGTGTGAGAACTCAGTCTGTACTGGCACATATCCCAGTTTGGGCATGGATTATGTTAAATATTCTGGTCACATTGCTGTGATAGCAAAGGAGCATTCTTCAACCAGCTGGGCTGTCAGTGGCCTGGAGGGAGCCTTGGAGGAGGAGGAGGAGGAGGAGGAGGAGGAGGAGGAGGAGGAGGAGGAAAAGGAGGAGGAGGAGGAGGAGGTACCAGTTCAGATATCAGTTCATCTGGATCAAAAGGAGGAGGAGGGACCAGCTAGGAGGCACAGGCCTTAGAAGCATCAGGGCAGCCAGCTCAGGATCCTTTCTACCTCCAACTTCACCTAGGAGGACTTTCTGGAGATCCACAGCACTCTCTGCCCCCTCCCCACAAGCAGAGAGCTTGCCTTCAGGGAGTGCTCCAACCCAGAGACTCAGGAGGAGGCAGGACCAGCTAGGAGGCATAGGCCTCAGAAGCAGCAGGGCAGCCAGCATAGGATTCTTTCTACCTCCCTCTTCACCTAGGAGGAGGTTCTGCAGATCCACAGCCCTCTCTGCCCACTCCCTGCAAGTACAGAGTCTGTCGCCAGGGTTTCTTATGACCCCAGGACTCAGGAGGGATAACTGATCCACAGCCCACTACACACAGGTCATACCTGAGGAAAGCTGATCTCCCAGAAGTGTTGACACAGGCTTACAGACCCACAGAAGGAACAAGCTCCAGCCATAGACAGCAAGAACATCCAACACCAGAGATCAACAGATGGCAAAAGGCAAATGCAAGAATCGTACCAACAGAAACCAAGACTACTTGGCTTCATCAGAAACTAATACTCCCACCACAGCAAGTCCTGAATATCCCAAAACACCAGAAAGACAAGATTTGGATCTAAAATCATATCTCATGATGGTGATAGAGGAATTTAAGAAGAGAACAAATAAGTCCCTTAAAGAAAATACAGGAGAACACAGGTACACAGGTTCAAGCCCTTAAAGAAGAAACACAAAAAGCCCTTAAAGAAGTACAGGAAAACACAACCAAACAGGTGAAGGAACTGAGCAAAACCATCCAGGACCTAAAAATGGAAGTAGAAACAGTTAAGAAATCACAAAGAGAGAAAACACTAGAGATAGAAATCCTAGGAAAGGAGTCAGGAAACATAGATATAAGCATCACCAACAGAATACAAGAGATAGACGAGAGAATCTCAGGTGCAGAAGATACCATAGAAAACATTGACACAACAGTTAAAGAAAACTCAAAATGCAAAAAGCTCCCAACCTAAAACATCCAGAGAATCCAGGACACAATGAGAAGACCAAACCTAAGGATTATAGGTATGGAAGAGAGTAAAGACCTCCAACTTAAAGGACCAGTAAATATCTTCAACAAAATTATAGAAGAAAACTTCCCTAACCTAAAGAAAGAGATGCCCATGAACATACAAGAAGCCTATAAAATTCCAAATAGATTGGACCAGAAAAGAAATTCCTCCCACCACGTAAACACCAAATGCACAAAACACAGAAAGAATTTTAAAAGCAGTGAGGGAAAAATGTCAAGTAACATGTAAATGCAGGCCTATCAGAATTATACCAGACTTCTCGCCAGAAACCATGAAAGCCAGAAGATCAAGGGGTTGACGTCATACAGACCTTAAGAGAACACAAATGTCAGCCCAGACTACTATACCCAGCAAAACTCTCAATTACCATAGACAGAGAAACCAAAGTATTCCATGACAAAACCAAATTTACACAATATATTTCCACAAATCCAGCCCTTCAAAGGGTAGTAAATGGAAAACTTCAACACAAGGAGGGAAACTACATCCTAGAAAAAAATCAAAAAAGTAATTTTCCAACATAATTAAAAGAAGATAGCCACATGAACAGATTTACAACTCTAAAAACAAAAATAACAGGAAGCAGCAATTTCCTTTCCTTAATATCTATTAATATGAATGGACTCAATTCCTCAATAAAAAGATGTAGACTATAAGACTAGGTAAGTAAACAGGACCTGACATTTTGTTGCATACAAGAAACCCAACTGAGTGACAAAGACAGACACTACCTCAGAATAAAAGGATGAAAAACAATTCTCCAAGCCAATGGTCCCAAGAAAAAAGCTGGAGTAGTCATTCTAATATCGAATACAATCAACTTTCACCCTAAAATGCTCAAAAAAGATAAGGGACACTTCATATTCATCAAAGGTATGATCTGTCAAGAGGAACTTTCAATTCTGAACCTCTATGCTCCAAATGCCCAGGCATATGCATTCATACAAGAAACTTTACTAAAGCTCAAAGCACACATTGCACCACATACAATAATAGTGTGAGATTTCAATACCCCACTCTCTGCAATGGACAGATCATAGAAACCGAAACTAAAGAAAGACATGGTGAGACTAAGAGAAGTTATGAAATGGATGGATTTAACAGATATCCATAGAGCTTTTTATCCTAAAACAAAAGGATATACTTTCTTCTCAGCACCTCATGGTCCTTCTCCAAAATTAACCATATAATTGGTTACAGATCAGGCCTCAACAGATGCAAAAAGATTGAAATACTTCCTTGCATCCTATCAGATCACCATGGACTAAGGCTGCTCCTCAATAACAACATAAACAATAGAATGCCCACACATATGTGGAAGCTCAACCACACTTTACTCAATGACAACTTGGTCAAGGAACAAATAAAGAAAGAAATTAAAGACTTTCTAGAGTTTAATGAAAATGAAGCCACAACATACCCAAACTTAAGGGACACAATGAAAGCCATCCTAAGAGGAAAACCTATAGCTTTAAGTGCCTACAAAATGAAACTGGAGAGCGCATATACCAGCAATTTGACAGCACATCTGAAAGCTCTAGAACAAAAAAAAAGCAAATTCACCCAAGAGGAGTCAAAGGCAGGAAATAATCAAACTCAGGGCTGAAATCAACCAAATAGGAACAAAAAAAATAAAGTATACAAAGAATCAACCAAACCAAGAGTTGGTTCTTTGAGAAAACCAACAAAATAGATAAACCCTTAGCCTGACTAACTAGAGGACACAGAGACATTATCCTAATTAACAAGATCAGAAATAAAAATGAAGACATAACAACAGTCACTGAGGAAATCCAAAAAATCATGAGATCCTATTCCAAAAGCCTATACTCAACAAAACTTGAAAACCTGGATGAAATGGACAATTTTCTAGACAGATACCAGGTACCAAGGTTAAGTCAAGATCAGATCAATGATCTAAACAGTCCCATATCTGCTCATGAAATAGAAACAGTCATTAATAGTCCTCCAACTAAAAAAGGCCCTGACCAGATGGGTTTAGTGAAGTTTTATCAGACCTTCTAAGAAGAATTAATACCAATACTCCTGAAACTATTCCACAAAATAGAAACAGAAGGTACTCTACCCAATTTGTTCTATGAAGCCACAATTACTTTTATTCCTAAAACATATAAAGACCTAGCAAAGGAAGAAAACTTTAGACCAATTTTCTTTATGAATATCGATTCAAAAATAGTCAAAAAAATTCTTGCAAACCGAATCCAAGAACACATCAAAATGATCATCCATCATGATCAAGTAGGCTTCATCCCAGGGATGCAGGGATGGTTCAATTTTTGGAAATCCATCAATGTAATTCACAATTCTTCACAGACTTAGAAAGAGCAATTTGCAAATTCATGTGGAATAACAAAATGCCTAGGATAGCCAAAACTATTCTCAACAATAAAGGAACCTCTGGTGGAATTACCATCCCAGACCTTAACTGTACCACAAACAATTGTGATTAAAAACTGTGTGGTATTGGTACAGTGCCAGGCACGTAGATCAGTGGAATAGAATTGAAGACCCAGAAATGAACCCACAAACCTATGGGCATTTGATCTTTGACAAAGGAGCTAAAATCATCCAGTGGAAAAAAGACAGCATTTTCAACAAATGGTGCTGGCTCAACTGATGGTTAGCATATAGAAGAAGGCAAATTGATCCATTATTATCTCCTTGTACAAAGCTCAAGTCCAAGAGGATCAAGGACCTCCACATCAAACCAGATACACTGAAACTAATAGAAGAAAAAAAGTGGGGATGAGCCTCGAGCACATAGGCACAGGGGAAATTTCCTAAACAGAACACCAATAGCTTATGCTCTAAGATCAAGAATTGACAAATAGGACTTCATAAAATTGCAAAGATTCTGTAAGGTAAAAGACACTGTCAATAAGACAAAATGGCAACCAACAAATTGGGAAAAGATCTTTACCAATCCTATATCTGCTTGAGGGCTAATATCCAATATATAAAAAGAACTCAAGAAGTTAAACTCCAGAGAACTAAATAACCCTATTAAAATTGGATTACAAAGCTAAACAAAGAATCCCCAACTGAGGAATACTGAATGGCTGAGAAGCACCTAAAGAAATGTTCAACATCCTTAGTCATCAAAGAAATGCAAATCAAAACAACCCTGAGATTCCACCTCACACCAGTCAGAATGGCTAGGATAAAAAATTCAGGTGACAGCAGATGCTGGATAGGTTGTAGAGAAAGAGGAACACTCCTTAATTGCTGGTGAGACTGCAAGCTGGTACAACCACTCTGGAAATCAGTTTGACAGTTCTTCTGGAAATTGGACATAGTACTTCCAGAGGACCCATCCTGGGCATATACCTAGAAGATGCTCCAACATGTAATAAGGACACATGCTCCACTATGTTCATAGCAGCCTTATTTATAATAACCAGAAACTGGAAACAACCCAGATGTCCCTCAACAGAGGAATGGATACAGAAAATGTGGTACATCTACACACTAGAGTACTACTCAGCTATTAAAAACAATGAATTTATGAAATTCTTAGGGAAATGCATGGACCTGGAGAATATCATCCTGAGTGAGGTAACCCAATCACAAAAGAACACACATGGTATGTGTTCTCTGATAAGTGGATATTAGCCTAGAAGATAAGAAAACACAAGGTACAAACCACAAACCATAAGAAACTCAAGAAGAAGGAAGCACAATGTGAGGATACATCGTTCTTTCTTAAAAGGGGGAACAAACTACCCATGCAAGGAGTCGTAGAGGATAACTATGGAGCAGAGACTAAAGGAAGGACAATTCAGAGACTGCTCTACCTGGGAATCCTTCCCATATTCAATCATCAAATCTAGACACTATTGTGGATGCCAGCAAGTGCTGGATGACAGGAACCTGAGATAGCTCTCTCCTGAGAGGCTCTGACAATAACCAACTAATACAGAAGTATAGGTTCACAGCCATCCATTGGAATGAGTACAGGATCCCCAATGAAGGAGCTAGAGAAAGGACCCAAGGAACTGAAGGGTTTGCAGCCCCTTAGGAGGAACAACAATATGAACTAACTAGTACCCTCAAATCTCCCAGGGACTAAAACTCCAACCAAAGAGTACACATAGGGGGACTCATGGCTGCAGCACCATGTGTATAGCAGAGGATGGCCAAGTCGGTCATTGTACTGGCTGGTTTTGTGTGCCAACTTGACACAGGCTGGAGTTATCATAGAAAATGGAGCTTCATTTGGGGAAGTGCCTACATGAGATCCAACTGTGTGGCATTTTCTCAATTAGCGATCAAGGGGGTAGGGCCCCTTGTGGGTGGTGCCATCTCTGGGCTGGAAGTCTTGGGTTCTATAAGAGAGCAGGCTGAGCAAGCCAGGGGAAGCAAGCCAGTAAGGAACATCCCTCCATGGCCTCCGCATCAGCTCCTGCTTCCTGACCTGCTTGAGTTCCAGTCCTGCTTTCCTCTGGTGATCAACAGCAATGTGGAAGTAAACTAAATAAGCCCTTTCCTCCCCAACTTGCTTTTTGGTCATGATGTTTGTACAGGAATAGAAACCCTGACTAAGACAGTCATCAATGGGAGGAGAGGCCCTTGACCCTGTTAAGGTTCTATGCCCCAGTGTAGGGGAATGCCAGGGCCAGGAAGTGGAAGAGGGTGGGATGGTGAGCAAGGGGGTGGGGAACAGCGGATTGTTTTAGTTTTTGGGTTGTTCTTTATTTTATTTTCTTATTTTCTTTTTTTTTTTCTTTTTTTCTTTTGGAGGGGAGCCTGGGAAAGTAGATATTGTAAATAAAGAAAACATTTAATAAAAACAATAAAAAGGAGCATTCTTCACCCTGTAAATATGACATCTAAGTATATTTTATGTAGGTGAGGGAGTAATCTGAGGAATGATCATGGGGAGATAACATGAATGCGTCAGAGTAGTTTAGTGTTCTCAAAGATGAAGAAGACAAAAGGAGGGCTTCTGTGTCCCTCACAGAGCACCAGCTTATTACTGTGTCAGACAAGATTCAATTAGGGTGAAAAGGGCTGGAGATGGGTTTAACGATGTGTAGGGGAGGAAACATTTGACTTAACACAGAGGAACTAAATATAATTTGTTGTTTTCTGAGGTTATAACAGTAAAGCTATATAATAGATGTTTAAGAAGAACAGAACATGAGATGATAGAATTAGCTTCATTTTTTTCTGTTACACAGTGGGTTCTTTCAATATTTTTCTAAAATTATAATGACAGAATGGCTTAGTTATACTACTTCAAATTATTAACATAACTACAGAAATGTGAAAGATAATTTTTTCATCTATTAAATAAGAAAGAATCCTCTCATTATTAAAACTTTGCTTAATGAAAGAGGTAATACAGGCAAAACATCTTTTTACTTGAAATTTTATCCTGAGGCAATATCAAGATATTAATATACCCACAAAAGAACAACAGCTGCTGTTTGAAAAGATAATGTTCCTAAAGGTAAAATGTTGCCTGAATTACCTTTTTGTTTTGATTTCTACTTTAAGTAGAGTTATTTAGAAGTGTATTTATTTTAAATTGAGTTGCTTATCATATTGTATTTCCTCTATCTTTATCATATTAAAATAAATTGTGTTGTGCTCAGTCAGTTTCACACCTTGGAAGTCTACTTTTGAAAATCTTTAAAGATTTTCTTTATATCTGTACACAGGTCCCACTACAAGAAAGCTGGTCTCTTAGGAGTGCTCTCACTCCCTGGCTCATAGGTAAGATAGCCACTTTCTCTCCAATAACTGTCCAAAGCAGGACCTGCCAGGAGTGCACAGGGCACAGGAACAGTGGAGCAGCTGGGACAGGATCCTTCCAGTTTCCATCTGCACCCAGCAACAAAACCTGTTCCACAGCACTCTCTGAACACAGGTCCTGCCAGGAGCGAGATGGGCTCCCAGGAGTGCTGACATAGGCTTAGAGGCCCACAGGAGAGAAAAGTTCCAGCCAGAGACAGCAAGACCAACTAACACCAGAGATAACCAGATGGAGAAAGGCAAACAAAAGAAACCAAGGCTAAATGGCCTCATCAGAACCTAGTTCTCCCACTACATCAAGTCCTGGATACCCCAGCATACCAGAAAAAGAAAGATTTGGATTTAAAATCACATGTCATGATATTGATAGAGGACTTTAAGAGGATATAAATAACTCCCTTAAAGAAATACAGGAGAACACAGGTAAACAGGTAGAAACCCTTGAAGAGGAAACACAATCCCTTAAAGAATTACAGGAAAACACAACCAGTCAGGTGGAGGAATTGAACAAAACCATCTAGGATCTAAAACTAGAAGTAGAAACAATAAAGAAATAACAAAGGAAGACAACTCTGAAGATAAAAAAACTAAGAAAGAGATCAGGAGTCAAAGACAAAAGCATTACCAACAGAATACAAAAGATGGAAGAGAGAATCTCAAGTTCAGAAGATACCATAAAAATATTGACACAACAGTCTAAGAAAATGTAAAATGCAAAATGACCCTAACCCAAAACATCCAGGAAATCCAGGACACAATGAGAAGACCAAACCTAAGAATAATAGATATAGAAGAGACCAAAGATTCCAAACATAAAGGCCCAGTAAATATCTTCAACAAAATTACAGAAGAAAACTTCCCTAACCTAAAAAAAGAGATGCCCATGAATATACAAGAAGCCTACAGAACTCCAAATACTTTGGACCAGAAAAGAAATTCCTCCCATCACATAATAATCAAAACACAAAATGCAGAAAACAAAGAAAGAATATTAAAAATAGTAAGGGAAAAGGATCAAGAAACACATAAAGGCAGATCTATAAAAATTCCACTAGACATCTTGCAAGAGACTACAAAAGCCAGAAGATCCTGGACAGATGTTGTACAGACCCTATGAGAGCACAAATGCCAGCCCAGGCTACTATACCCAGCAAAACTCTCTTTTACCATAGATGGAAAAACCAAGAAATTCCATGACATAAGCAAATTTACATAATATCTTCCATAAATCCAGCCCTTCAAAGGATAATAAATGGAAAACTCCAACACAAGAAGGAAAAACTACACCCTAGAAAAAGCAAAAAAATAATTTTATTTTAACAAACCAAAAAGATCATAGCCATGTAAACAAAATTCCATCTCTAACAACAAAATAGCAGGAAGCAACAATCACTTTTCCTTAATATCTCTTAATATCAATGGACTCAATTCCCCAATAAAAAGAAATAGACTAACAGACTGGATATATAAACAGGATACAAGATTTTGTTGCATAAAGAAAACCCACCTCAGTGACAAAACCAGACACTACCTCAGAGTAAAAGGCTGGAAAACAATTTTCAAAGCAAATGGTCATAAGAAACAAGATGGAGTAGCCATTCTAATATTGAATAAAATCAACTTTTAGCCTAAAGTTATCAAAAAAGATAAGGAAAAACATTGCATATTCATCAAAGGAAAAATCTACCAAGAAGAACACTCAATTCTGAACATCTATGCTCCAAGGGCAAGGGCAGCCACATTCATAAAAGAAACGCTACTAAAACTCAAAGCACATATTGTACCTCACAGAATAATATTAGTAGACTTCAACATGATTCCATCTATTCAATGGACAAATCATGGAAACAGAAAATAAACAGAGGCACAGTGATAATAACTGAAGTCATGAACCAAATGGATTTAACAGATGTCTATAGAATATTTTATCATAAAACAAAAGAATATAACTTCTTCTTAGTACCTCACAGTACCTTCTCCAAAACTGACCATATAATTGGTCACAAAACAGGCCTTAACAGATATAATAAGAAGATTGAAATAATTCCATGCATCCTATCAGATGACTATGGACTAAGACTGGTCTTCAATAACAAGCAAAACAATAGAAATCCCATGTATACTTGGAAGCTGAATAAGATTCTACTCAATGGTAACTTTGTCAAGGAAAAAATAAAGAAAGAAATTAAAGGTTTTTTTCGACTTTGATGAAAATGAAGCCACAACATACCCAATGTATGGGACACAATGAAACCAGTGCAAAGAGGAAAACTCATAGCTCTGAGTGCTTCCAAAGAGAAACTGGAGAGAGCACGTAACTAGCTACTTAACAGCACATCTGAAAATTCTAGAACAAAAAGAAGCAAACGCACCCATAAGGAAAAGACCACAGGAAATAATCAAATTCAGGTCTGAAATCAACCAAGTAGAAAGAAAAAGTTTTACAAAGTGTCAACCAAACCAGGAGCTGGTTCCCTGAAAATATCAACAAGATATATAAACCCTTAGCTGGACTAACCACAGGGCACAGAGACAGTATCCAAATTAACAAAATCTGAAATGAAAAGGGAGACATAACAACAGAAACTGAGGAAATCCAAGCAATCATTAGATCCTACTACAAAAGCCTATATTCAACAGAACTGGAAAGTCTGGATAAAATGGAGACTTTTCTAGACAGATATCATGTATCAAATTTAAATCAGGATCAGATTAAAAATCTAAACAGTCCCATAACCCTTAAAGAAACAGAAGCAATCAATAATAGTCTCCCAACCAAAAAAATGCTCAGGACCAGATGGGTTTAGTGCAGCGTTCTATCACACCTTCAAAGAAGACATATCAATATTCTTCAAACTATTCCACAAAATGAGACAGAATAAACAATACCGAATTCATTTTATGAAGCCACCATTACTCTGATACCTAAAGGACACAAAGACCCAACAAAGAAAGAGAATTTCAGACCAATTTTCCTTATGAATATTGGTGCAAAAATATTCAATAAAATTTTGTAAACTGAATACAAGAACACATCAAAATGATTATCCATCATGATCAAGTAGACTTCATCCCAGGGATGCAGGGATGGTTCAATATACAGAAATCCCTCAACCTAATCCACTATATAAACAAACTCAAAGAAAAAAACCACAGGATCATTTCATTAGGTGCCAAGAAAACATTTGACAAAATCCAACACCCCTTCATGACAAAAGTCTTGGAATGATCAAGAAATCAAGGCCCATACCGAAACATAGTTAAAGCACTATACAGTAAACCAGTAGCCAACATCAAACTAAATGGAGAGAAACTTGAAGCAATGCCACTAAAATCCAGGACTAGACAAGGCTGCCTGCCCACTCTCTCCCTACCTATTCAATATAGTACTCAAAGTCCTAGCCAGAGCAATTAAACAACAAAAGGAGGTCAAAGGGATACAAATTGGAAAGGAAGAAGTCAAAACATCACTATTTGCAGATGATATGATAGTGTACGTAAGAGACCTCAAAAAATTCTACCAAAGAACTCTTAAACTTGATGAACGACATCAGCAAAGTGGCTGGATTCACAATTAACTCAATCAAATCAGTGGCCTTCCTCTGCTCAAAGGATAAACAGTCTGAAAAAAAATTAGGGAAACAACACTCTTCACAATAGTCAAAATTAATATAAAATACATTGGTGTGACTCTAAGCAAGTAAAGGATCTGTATGACAGCCAGGTGATGGTGGCCCATGCCTTTAATCCCAGCACTTAGGAGGCAGAGGCAGGTGATTTCTGAGTTCGAGGCCAGCCTGGTCTCCAGAGTGAGTTCCAGGACAGCCAGGGCTACACAGAGAAACCCTGTCTCAAAAAAAAAAAAATCTGTATGACAAGAACTTCAAGGCTCTGAAGAAAGAAATTGAAGGAGTTTTCAGAAGATGGTAAGATCTCCCAAGCAATCTACAGATTCAATGCAATCCTCATCAAAATTCCAACTCAATTCTTCATAGTGTTAGAAAGAGCAATTTGGAATAACAAAAAACCCAGGATAGCAAAAACTATTCTCAACAATAAAAGAACATCCCTGTCCTCAAGCTGTATTACAGAGCAATTGTGATAAAAACTACATGTTATTGGTACAGTAACAGGTAGGTAGATCAATGGAATAAAATTGAAGACTCAGAAATGAACCCACATGTGGGGAGCCGTGAATCTTGAGAGGCATTCGCCATGGCAAGATGGCGCCTACTTCCGCTGTTAACTCCTAGTGGACAACTGTTTGCGCATGTGCATAGAGTACTGTTGGCGCATGTGCATAGAGTGAAAAGACGCCATGTCACAGCCCATCCCGGGGCGTTATGTAGGGTAATGAGCGAACAGCCAATCATGAGCAGACACACCACGCTGTGGGCAGATACGCGCACTGTGGTGTATATAAGCAGTGCGGATTTTGGGTTCGACCCCTTTTTTTCACTATGGATGGAGACAAATAAACAGTTGCTGCAGAAGGAACCTAGTGTCCGCGTGTCTTCTTCCCGGCGAGAGGACCACGTGGGCTACACCCACACACGTATGGTCACTTGACCTGTGACAAAGGAGCTAAAACCATCCAGTGGAAAAAAAGACAGTATTTTCAACCAATGGTGCTGGTTTACCTGGCAGTTAGCATGCAGAAGAATGAAAATCATCCATTTTATCTCCTTGTACAAAGCGCAAGTCCAAATAGATCAAGGACCTCCACAAAAAACCAGATACACTGAAACCAATGGAAAAGAAAGTGGGGAAGAGTTTGAGCAAATGGGCATAGGGGAAAATATCCTGAACAGAACACCAATGGCTTATCCTCTAAGATCAAGAATTGACAAGTGGCAACTAATAAAATTACAAAGCTTCTGTAAGGCAAAGAACACTGTCAATAGGACAAAACAGCAAGCAACAGATTGGGAAAAGATCTTTATTAACCCTACATCCAATTGGGCTAATATCCAGTATATACAAAGAACTCAAGAAGTTAGACTCCAGAGAACCAAATATCCCTATTAAAAATGGGATACCAAGCTAAACAAAGAACTCTCAAGTAAGGAATAATGAAAGGCTGAGAAGTGCCTTATGAAATGTTGAACATCCTTAGTCATCAGGGAAATGCAAATCAAAACAACCCTGAGATTCTATGTCACATTAAGATAAAAAACTCAGGTGATAGCAGATGCTGGGAGGACCTGAAGAAAAAGGAACACTGCTCCATTGCTGGTGGGATTGCAAGCTGGTACAACCATTCTGGAAATCACTTGGTGGTTCTTCAGAAAATTGGACATAGTACTACCTGAGGACCCAGTTATACCACTTGGGGGCATATACCCAGAAGATGCTCCAGCATAGTGGACACATGTTCCACTATGATCATAGCAGACTTATTTATAATAGCCAGAATCTGGAAAGAACCCAGATGCCCCTCAATATAGGGATGGATACAGAAAATGTACATTTATACAATGGAGTACTACTCAGATATTAAAAACAATGATTTCTTGAAATCCTTAGGCAAATGGGTGGAACTAGAAAATATCATCCTGGGTGAGATAACATAATCATAAAAGAATACACAGGTTATTCACTCACTGATAAGTGGATATTAGCCCAGAAGCTCAAAATACCCAAGATAAAATTCACAGACCATATGAAGATCAAGAAGAAGAAAGACCAACTGTGAATATTTCAGTCCTTCTTAGAAGGTGAAGCAAAATACCGTTGGGAGGAGATACAACGACAAAATGTGGAGCAGAGACTGAAGTAAAAGCCATCCAGAGACTGTCTTACCTGGGGGTCCATCCCCCATACAGTCATCAAACCCAGATACTATTGTGGATGCCAACAAGTGCTTGCTGACAGGAGCCTGATATAGGTATCTCCTGAAAGGCTCTGCCAGTACCTGACAAATACAGAGGTGGATGCCCTCAGCCAAACATTGGACTGAGCACAGGGTTCCCAATGAAGGAGCTAGAGAAAGGACCCAAGGAGCTAAAGGGTTTCCAGCTCCAGAGGAGGAACAACAATGTGAACCAACCAATACTTCCAGAGCACCCAGGTACTAAACCTCCAATCAAAGAATACACATGGAGGGACCCATGGCTCCAGTCCCATATGTAGCAGAGGATGGCCTTGTGGGATATTTATGGGAGGAGAGGCCCTTGGTCTTGTGAAGGCTCATTGTCTCAGTGTAGGGAATGCCAGGACAGAGAAGTGGGAGTGGATAGGGTTAGTGAATGGGGGGGAAGAGGGATGGGATACTGGGTTTTCAGCGAGGAAACCAGGAAAGTGGAGAACATTTGAAATGTAAATAAAGAAAATATCTAATAAAAAAGATTTTATTTATAGTTGATGTTTCTTACTTACCATAGGATTTTAAAAATAATACAAAAATCTCCTTTAGTTATGCAGTACTGTGAACTCTCATTGTGATTGAGCACTGCAGTATACTGAGCACTAATTCCTTTAGGCTGTATAGGAGGACTTCATAGATCAGCTTTGACCTAGGGAAATAAACATGTCTCTACATCTGTTTATCAAACACTGGATTTTCCCTCATAATCTATTGTAATTGTATTTAAAAGGAATAAGACGAAACATGAAGAATGGAAGAGAAAACCCACCCCAAATCCTCTCTTTCATAAGTCAATGAGAACACAAGCATAAAACTGTTACTAGCAACTTTTTCAGAAAACTAAAAGCTAATTAAGGACTTTCAACAATCCAAAGAAATGTTGTTATAGAAAAAATTGATGAATCTTCATACAAATAGTGACTGTGTGGGGATATGGTATTTATAAACCTGTGGAGGGCAGAGATCAATATTAAGTATCTTCTGTTGCTCTCCACATTAATTTTTGAGACAGGGGATCTCATGGAACCTGGAACTTAATAATTCAGATAAACTGGCTGCCCACTGAACCCCTCACGTCTTCGGTTTCCACTGTCCAGCACTGGAGTTATATTTGTGCACCATTACAGTAGGCTTTTATGTGGGTGATGGTGATGTAAACACAAATCTGCATGATTACACAGAAAGTACATTATGTACTGAACCTTGGCCTAGTCCAGAAGCAGTGATCTTAATAGTGCTTTATTTCCATGTCCCTCTCTTCAACGTTATGTCAGCCATAAAGGAAAAAGATTTAAACCCCTCCCCCCCCAAAAAAACTGTGTTCACTGTGTCAGGGCATATAGCCGCATGGCAGTGAAGGAGGAGATTGCATACCTGATCCTGATTTCTCATGTGTTACCACTTGGCTTATATAAAGGCCACTGATGAACTTCATACTGCTGGATTATCTTTATTTAACCAAATTCAGAACTTTCTCTATGAGCGAACCCATATCCTCAAGTATGTATCTAAAGTAAACATTGATTTAACAGCTATCATTGGGACTAATAAGAAACTGACTAAAAAGCCTAAATGGGAAGATAGGGAATGATAATAACTCGGGGACCTTAAAAAGTCTAAATATTCACAAGAATCTCAAAAGCCCCTTGAATATGTAGGACTGTAGAGATGTGAGGAGCCACTTGAGAAAGTCCTAATCTATCACCTGTGTCAACCTCCAGTCAGCTGAAGTTGATGCACAATGAGGAAGTAAGGGTTAAGGCAAAGTTATAAACAGTTTGCTGAATATTAAAGAAATGGGTCAACATAGACACTAACTTTCCAAACACAAACCCCTGCAGGAAAGGTGTTTTAGGGGTCCATGGACTCTAAGGATAGCACTACTGAATAACTAGTTGATTAACTTAGCTGAGGAGAGACTTGATTGTTTGAATATAGCATATATTGGGGACTTAGTAAAACTACTCTAGGAAAATCAGGAATAAGAAAAAATCCTGAAGCTGAAAGAAACAGGGGCAATAGCAAACTATACCATCAAAACTTAGGATGTTTGGAAAGGGAACATAAAATAGATTATATGGGTGAACTGGGGACTGGTGGAAATGGGAACTATGAGGATCATGTTGGGGATGGAGGACAGAGGGAGAGAGTTAGGAGAGAAGAAAGGAATTGGTGGGCAATATAGAACCTAGCATAGTGGAAATGTTCTGGAATCTATAAGGGTGATCTTAGCATGGACTCCTAGTAATGGAGGATAAAGAGCCTGAACCAGCCATCTTCTGTAAGCAGGTAAGGCATCCAGTAGTAAAACTAGGACATCAAGCCAGCCACAAAACTTTCAATCCATAGCCTGTCTTGCCTGCAAGATAATGCTGGGCCAATGGTGTCTCAGAGCTCATGGGAGTGGCCAGCCAGTGACATGGTCTAACTTGAAAACTTGAGGCCCGTTACACAAGAGGGAGACTATGACCTATACTGCCTGGATGGTCAAGAACTGCAAGCTGGATTGCCTGGCAAACCTAGGGTAGATCCAAACACAAATGGGAGAAAGAAAGAGAGGAGAGAGAGAGAGAAAGAGAGAAGAAAGAGGGAGAGAGAGGGGAGGAATGAAGAAGGAAGGAAAGAAAGAAAGAATAAGATGATTCCTTAATAATATTCAGCTATACTCATAGATCAGTGCGTAACCCAGTTGCCCTTAGAGAAGCTTCCTCCGGCAGTTGATGGGAGGAGATGGAGAGACCCACAGTCAAACATTAGGCAGAGATCAGAGAACCTCCACAAGAGGGCAGGGAAAGATTGCAGGAGCCAGAAAGATCAAAGACATTTGCATGGTTCTGAGCTAGGTCCCCTACATATATGTGTTGAGATTATTTAGCTTGGATTGTGTGTGTGTATGTGTGTGTGTGTGTGTGTGTGTGTGTGTGTGCGTGCGCGCGCGTGCGCGCGTGTGTGTGCATGACTCAAAAGAGTGGGAATGGAGTTCTGACACTCTTGTCTGCTCCTTTCTACTCCTACTGAGTTGTCTCACCCAGCCTTGATATGAGGGTTTGTGCCTAGTTTTATTGCATCTTGTTATACCGTGTTTGTTGATATCCCTGGTAAGCTGGCTCTTTTCTGAAGAGAAACTAAGGGGCAGTAGATCTGGAGGAGAGAAGAAGAGGGTTGCTTGAAGAAGCAGAGAGAGTAAAGCTGTTGTTGGGATATATTGTAAAAGAAAATAATTTTAAAAATGCATAGGATGATTGGGTGTCACTTCAGTCTCACCCCACAGTTCACACAATATTATTAAAAAGGGCTCAGTTTTTGATAAGGAACTGAGACAGACAAATACCTCAAATAGAGTAAATTAACTTACCCTGAAAGAAGGTATTAGACTTGAAAGATGATTGGTTTTCTAGACCTTATTATCTATTATAAAAATATTTAGGAACTAAAGAAAATTAATGCCTTTATTGCATCATATGTACCTTTACTATGCAATAGACAAAAACCAGTCAAATGTAGTATTTAAACTTAAGGGCTAATGAGACGGATCTAAGTTCTTGCTACTTTAACAAACATATTAGTATCCAAGAAAAAGTTGAACCAAAGAATCAACTCTAAAAAGTTTTCCTCTGACAGTATAGATGCTATGGCATGCATACACACACACACACACACACACACACACACACACACACAGTAAATAAATGAATAAATTAATTAACTCAAAAAAATCAGTAGACCTCCTTTATACTAATGATATAACAGACCAAGAAAGAAATTAGGGAAACAACACCCCTTATAATAGTCACAGGTAATGTAAAAATATCTTAGTGTAATTCTAACCAAGCAAGTGAAAGACCTGTATGAGAAAAACTTCAAGTCTTTGAAGAAAGAAATTGGTAAAGATAGCCTAAGTTGGAAAAATAGTATTAACTCATGGGTACGTAGTATTAATGTAGTGAAAATGGCCATCTTATCAAAAGCAATCTACAGATTCAATGTAATCCCCACCAAATTTCCAACTCAAGTCTTCACAGAGATAGAAAGAGTAAATCTCAACTTCATCTGAAATAACAACAACAACAAAAAACCAACCAAACAAACAAAAACAACAGGATATCAAAAACAATTCTCAACAATAAAAGAACTTGTAACCATCATCATCCCTGACCTCAGTCTCTACTTCTGAACAATAGATGTTTTATCTGATAGGGATTTAACTTTGGTAGGTAGTATCTGTCTAGGAAATCATCCATTTCATCTACATTTTCCAGTTCTGTTGAATACAGGCTTTTGTAGTAGGATCTGATGATTTTTTGAATTTCTTCAATTTCTGTTATTATGTCTCCCTGTTCATTTCTGATTTTGTTAATTTGGATACTGGCTCTGTGCCCTTTAACTAGTTTGGCTAAGGCTTTATTTATCTTGTTGATTTTCTCAAAGAATAAACTCTTAGTTTTACTGATTCTTTCTATAGATCTATGATGTTTCTAGTTGGCTGATTTCAACCCTGAATTTGATTATTTCCTACCATTTACTCCTCTTGAGTGTGTTTACTTCTTTTTGTTCCAGAGCTTTCAGATGTGCTATTAAGTTGCCAGTGTATGAACTCTCCAATTTCTTGACAAAGGCACTCAGTCCTATGAGCTTTACTTTTAGCACTGCTTTTATTGTGTCCCAAACATTTGGGTATGTTGTCCATTCACTTGCATTAAATTCTAGAAAGTCTTTAATTTATTTCTTTCTTCCCTTACCAAGTTATTGAGTAGAGAGTTGTTCAATTTTCATGAGTATGGGGCTTGTTTTGTGTCCAATTATATAGTCAATTTTGGAGAAGGTACTATGATATTCTGAGAAGAAGGTATATTCTTTTGTTTTAGGGTGAAATAGTCTGTAGATATCTGTTAAATCCATTTGGTTCACAATTTATTTTAGTTTCACTATGTCTTTGCTTAGTTTCTATTTCCACGATCTGTTTTCTTAGTGAGAGTGGGGTATTAAAGTCTCCCATTATTATTATATGAGGTTCAATGTGTGTTTTGAGCTTTAGTACCATTTCTTTTACAAATGTGGGTGCTCTTGTGTTGGGGCATAGATGTTCAGAACTGAGACTTCATCTTGGATGATTTTTTTTGATGAATATGTGGTGTCCTTCCCCATCTCTTTTTATAACTTTGGGTTGAAAGTCTATCTATCTTTTTGGATATTGGAATTGCTATTCCATCTTTTTTCTTGGAACCATTTGCTTGGTAAATATTTTCCAGCCTTTTACTCTGAGGTAGTGTTTTTGTTTTTGTCATTGAGGTGTGTTTCATGTATACAGCAAAATGCTGGGTCCTGTTTACATATCCAGCCTGTTAGCCTATGTATTTTTACTGGGGAATTGAGTCCATTGATACTGAGAGATATTAAAGACACAGATTTTTGGTTCCTGATATTTTTCTTCTTAGAACTGGTATTATGTTTGTGTGGTTGTCTACTTTTGAGATTCTTGTGAAATGATTAATTTCTTGTTTTTTCTTGGGTATAGTTTCCCTCCTTGTGTTGGAGTTTTCCTTTTGTTATCCTCTGTATGGCTGGATTAGTGGAAAGATATTATTTAAATGTGGTTTTATCTTGGACTATCTTGGTTTTTCCATCTATGGTGATTGAGAGTTTTGTTGGGTATAGTAGCCAGGGATGGCATTTGTGTTCTCTTAGGATCTGCATGACATCTGTCCAAGATCTTCTGGCTTTTAAAGTCTCTGTTGAGAAGTCTGATGTAATTCTCATAGGTCTGCCTTTTATGTGTTACTTGGTCTTTTTGCCTTACCACTTTTAATAATCTTTGTTCTGTATATTTAGTGTTTTGCTTTTTATGTGCCTGGAAAAATTTCTTTTCAGGTCTAATCTATTTTGTGTCCTGTAGGCTTCTTATACATTTATGGCCATCTCTCCCTTTAGGTTAGTGAAGTTTTTTCTATGATTTTATGGAAGGTTTTTCTGCCCCTTTTAATTGGGAATCTTCACTCCCTTCTATACATGTTATTCTTAGGTTTGGTTTCTTCACTGTGCTTGGAATTTTCTGGATATTTTAGGTTCTGTGGGTAAAGCTTGCATCTGTAACTCTTGATCAATTCCCTATGCTTTTCATCTCCAGGATTGCCTCCCTTTGTGATTTCTTTATTGTTTCTCTTTCCATTTTTAGATCCTGGATGGGTGTGTACAACTTCTTCACTTGTTTGATTGTGTTTTTCTGAATTTCTTTAAGGGACTTATGTGTTTCCTCTTTAAGGGCTTCTAGCTTTTTACTTGTGTCCTCCTATATTTTTTAAGGGAGTTATTTATGTCATCCTTGAGGTCCTTTATTACCCTCATATTAGAATCTTGCTTTTCAAGTGGTTTAGGTTATCCAGGGCTTGCTGTAGTGGGAGAGCAATCTGGGTTATGATGGTGCCAAATGGCATTTGTTTCTGTTGCTTATGTTCTGGTTCTTGCCTCTAGACATCTAGTTATCTCTGGTGTTACCTATCCTTGTTGTCATTGACTGGAACTTATCGCTCTTATGTGCCTATGAGCCTGGTTGTCACAGACTTCCTGGGAGTGAAGATGTCTGTGGGTGTGTGCAGGGTTGGGGGCATGGAGTGCAAGAGCTACCCCTGAATGAAGTTACAGATAGGATGGATAGTATGTGTCTGATAGGGCAAGAGGTCCTGCATACCCTGGGCCCATGGAGAGGGGTGGTCCCTGTTAGGCCAGGTATTAGGATTGGGTGGGAATCTTACCTGTGAGCCTGGTTGTGATGGGCAGGATGGGGGAGTAGAGTACACAACTGACCCCAAGAACAGTTTTGAACCAGAAGAGTAAGTTATGTATTAAGCTTCAATGAGCTGGAATATTTGCATGAATGAAGAAACTTCATTGGGGTAGAACGCCATTTAAATGAAAATGGTTTGGAAGTATGAAGGGAAAATTATACAAAAAGAAGGATCAAGTTGAGTGAAAGGGTGGGAGGAAAGAATAGAGAAGTATTGAAAGACCCCCATAGTATGGGAGACCCTCACTCCAGTCTCGGGATCACATGACCACCCAATAACTCATGAGTGACCGATCTTGCTGCAAACACACGAGGTTTATTCAGGCCAGATCTGGGGTCAAACATGTAGCCTAGCAGGCCAGAGGAGTTCGACCCAGACTACAAGTAGTAAGGGGCATTTAAAGGGAAAAACCACAAACTGGGGGGTGTGTGAGGAAATTACCAAGGAAACATAACAAAAAACAGTGGAAAATTTCAGAGGGACCCAACCCACGCTTTAGTCATGGTCAGGGTCACATGGAAAACATCCTACACACTCATTATTCACAAGAATGTGGTCTGGTCAATGCTATTCACTTTATGGCTGACTGTTCCCTAGAATCACCCAAATGGCTGATATCCTGCTTTTTGTTCTTGGGCCTAACTAGGGCGGCCTTTGTGGCCAGCAGGTTCCTGAAACTGGCTAGTCTACATTCTTGGCTCATTACAGAGGTTTTCCATGCCCTTTTAGGTAAAGATTATACATTATTCATTCTCACCAATACATTTCTACTAAATGCTCCTTTTTTCTTAATTCTAAAATTCTCCAACCTTACAGTATTTGTGGGGAAGGATAACATAGTAACAACATTTGAGAAATCAATGTAGAAACATCATAAATATGTACAAAGTATGTATAAAAGAAGTAGACGGGTTTTTCCCATAAAATGTAGACAATAACTCACTCAAACACAAAAAATAAAATGTGCATTGCCAAGTATGGATTGCTTCTTTTCATGTTGTAAATTAATTGAGGTCCAGACTTCCTCCTGAATATTAAAAGCTATTTCCATTATTTTTGGTCACCCTTTTGTAAGTGATAATAAGGTATTGTTGCTGAAGATGCCACATGTTTAAGTCATAGGACACAGAGAATTCAGGTTGATAACTACCTAGAAGCTTCATTGTTATTGGCTAGTTTTCATAGTGCTAATAGATTCTATATACAGTACTAAGTAATAAAAGTTATCAACAACCTTATTGAGGAGGAAGTGAAACCTATGAGCTACTGTAACTACTAGTCTGGAAAGACATTCCCACTGATACACAGAAGAATAACGGATGTATCCAGTAACTTTTTTTTTTTTTTTTTTTTTGAGACAGGGTTTCTCTGAGTAGCCCTGGCTGTCCTGGAACTCACTCTGTAGACCAGGCTGGCCTCGAACTCAGAAATCCGCCTGCCTCTGCCTCCCAAGTGCTGGGATTAAAGGTGTGCGCCACCACTGCCCGGCAATATCCAGTAACTTTTTAACTAGATTTTAAACTGTTTACAAAATGGAACCTATACTGATACTGTTAACAGTATTGATAAACATAAGATGAGAACAAAATAAAAATATGTAGTTGGCTAGGTCACAGGTATTTTTGCTATTATAATGCTAGGTGGGTATAATAAGCTGTATTCTAAATTGTATTTTTTATGCCTACACAATATTACAACCCTAATCCTCATCACAAAAGATTATTTTTGTAGTGAGTAGTGATTACTACTGAGGTGCGCAACCAGTCAATATAAAAGAGAATAATAGTCTGTGGAGTGTTCACCCATAAACGAGATAGTCATTTCTTATTGTATAACTTACCCTTCATTCTTCCAAGCTATTTTACATTTGAATGGAGTTCTACCCTATGGAAGTTTCTTCATTCATGTAAATGTTCCATCTCATTGAAGCTTAATAGTTCTAGTTAGGGTTACTATTGCTGTGTTAAAAACATCCTGACCAAGTTTTATTTGGATTACAATTCTGCATTGCAGTCCCATCCTTGAAGGAAGTTAGGACAGAAATTTTAGCAAGGCTGGAAACTGGAGGGAGTAGCTGATGCATAGAGAGGTACTGATTACTGGTTTGCTTCCCATGGATTGCTCAGTCTGATTTTTTATAGAACCCAGGATTGCTGGTCCAGGAATGACACCACCCACAATGGGTTCTACCCTCCCCTATCAATCACTAATTAAGAAACTGTTTTGGCCAGGCAGTAGAGGTACATGCCTTTAATCCCAGCACTTGGGAGGCAGAGATAGGCAGATTTCTGAGTTCGAGGTCAGACTGGTATGAAGTAAGTTCCAGGACAGCTAGGGCTATATAGAGAAACCCTGTCTTGAAAAAACAAAAACAAAAACAAAAAATCAGAAAGTGTTTTGTAGCTTCATCTCATGAAGGCATTTTCTCAATTGAGGTTCCTTCATTTTAGCTCCTGTTAAGTTGGCATAAAACTAGCCAGCCCACCTACTTTACCACAAGGCTCTAGATAACTGAGGAAGAGGAAATGAAACTGTTAGAGCCAGAATTAGTAGAGATGTGCAGTAAGATAGTATTTGACAAAGAATACTGTTAATAAGACAAAACAGCAACCAACACATTAGAAAAAGATCTCTACCAATTCTATATCCATTGGAGGGCTAATATCCAATATATACAAAGAACTCAATAAGTTAGACTCCAGAGAACCAAATAACCCTATAAAAAATGGGTACAGATTTAAACAAAGAATTCTCAACTAAGGAATACCAAATGACTGAGAAGCACCTAAAGAAATATTCAACATCCTAAGTCTTGAGGGAAATGCAAATCAAAACAACCCTGAGATTCCACCTCACACCAGTCAGAATGACTAAGATCAAAAACTCAGGTGACAGCAGATGCTGACAAGGATATGGTGAAAGAGGAACACTCTTTAATTGCTGATAGGATTGCAAATAGGTACAACCATTTGGGAAATCAGTTTGGTGGTTTTTCAGGAAATTGAACATAGTACTACCTGAGGACCCAGCAATACCACTCCTGGGCATATACCCAGAAAATGCTCCAACATGTAATAAGGATACATGCTCCACTATGTTCATAGCAGCCTTATTTATAATAGCCAGAAACTGGAAACAACCCAGATGTCCCTCAACAGAGGAATGGATACAGAAAATGTAGTACATTTACATAATGGAGTACTGCTCAGCTATTAAAAACAATGAATTTATGAAATTCTTAGGGAAATGGATGGATCTGGAGAATATCATGCTGAGTGAGGTAACCAAATCACAAAAGAACACACGTGCTATGCACTCACTCATCAGTGGATATTAGCCCAGAAGTTCAGAATACCCAAGATACAATCTACAAACCACAAGAAACTCAAGAAGAAGGAAGACCAAAGTGTGGATACTTAGATCCTTCTTAGAAGGGGGAACAAAATACCCATGGAAGGAGTTTCAGAGACAAAGTATGGAACAGAGACTGAAGGAAGGACAATACAAAGACTGCCCCACCTGGGAATCCCTCCCATATTGAATCACCAAACCCAGACACTGCAGTGCTCCCTGACAGGAGCCTGATATAGCTGTTTCCTGAGAGGCTCTGCCAGTGCCCAACTAAGACAGAAGTATAGGCTCACAGTCATCCATTGGACTGAGCACAGGGTCCCCAATGAAGGAGCTAGAGAAAGGATCCAAGGAGCTGAAGGGGTTTGCAGCCCCTTAGGAGGAACAACCCTCAGAGCTCCCAGAGACTAAACCACCAACCAAAGACTACACATAGTGGGACTCATGGCCCCAGCTGTATATGTAGCAGAGAGTGGCCTAGTCAGTCATCAAAGGGAGGAGAGGCCCTTGGCCCTGTGAAGGTTCTATGCTCCAGTGTAGGGGAATGCCAGGACCAGGAAGCAGGAGATTATGGTTTGGTGAGCAGAGCTAGGGGGATGGAATATGGTCCCTCCCCCCAGAGGGCAAACCAGGAAAGAGGATATCATTTGAAATGTAAATAAAAAATCTAATAAAAAATAAATTAAAAAAGATAGTATTTGCCATACATAATAACACTGTCTCACACATGAACTCATAGTAACTGGCATTACATATCCAAAACTTGTATAAATCAAGCAAGACAAAATCCCAGCATGGATAAGGGTCTATGCCAGGTCTGAGGAGCTAGTGGCAATGGATGGTCACTGTGAGCATGACAGTTTTCTCCACAGTTTCTGGCCCTGAAAGGCTACCCATGGTACAATAAAATTTCCCACATCCACCTATTCATATACAAGCTCCACTAAGTAATATCCAATCAGTGGATATTAAGGGTTTATTTAACTGATAAAGAAAGCATGTGAAGTTGGAATGGAAAAGTAGTGGGGGTGAAGAAGAGAAGAATAGGAGAGGAAGGAATGAGAGGTAGACTTGATCAAAAACACTACCTGAATTATTAATATTAAATATTTCTAACATTTATTAAAATACTTAAAAAAATCAAGGGTATATAGAAATTGGAACCTCTCTAGGAATGTCTATTTTTCTTGAGAAGAATACAGCACTGTCTATCCAAGCAAAATATGAATTAAGTACAGTATTTAGTAAACATTAACTATGTTTGGACAAAAGTACAAGAACTAGTAAAAGAATAGTTATAATGTTATATTTATTTTAACAAATGATTGAAAATACTGCCAACATGTGACAATAAGTTCATGAT
This sequence comes from Mastomys coucha, assembly GCF_008632895.1. Lineage (NCBI taxonomy): Eukaryota > Metazoa > Chordata > Mammalia > Rodentia > Muridae > Mastomys > Mastomys coucha. The sequence continues at coordinate 55,042,698 of NW_022196903.1, forward strand.
CAAATAATACTTGAGGGCTAGGGAAATTTATACCCTGTAAAAAAGTACCTGAGAAGAGTAAAGGTAATGTAGATGTCAAGAAGCATGATTAAAATTATTTTAAAGAAATGACATTCCAGAGTTAAAACTAATAAAGAAAATTCAATCATTATTGAAAATACTTCACAGTCTAATTGAAATTCTTTCTTTTGAGGTGATTCTAGTTTGTTGCAAATTGACAAAAATAAAAATAAAAAATAAAAAATGTAACAGAACACCCAGCATGCTATTCTTGAAACAAACTTTAAGAGCCATATTCTTGCTTCACATAACATTAAGTTGTATCACACATATCACTGAGAGTATTTGTGCATTGTATACATCTGTTTATAACAGAAAAGCTTTACTCTCACAGATATACCAAGCCACAAATTGAGGAAGATAAAAATGTTCCTGGGTCTAGGTGACCTTGCTTGTAATCTGTTCCAGGATTAAATTTGTAGTTCTTATCATCTGGACTTTCTTTTTATCTTCTATTCCTTTGCTTCATTCTCTGAATAATAAATGATGGAAGAACACAGCATGGAATGAAGCATGGCACCTGAAAATAAGTCACTTCTAGCTTCTAAAGTAAAA
>NW_022196903.1:55043753-55063443 GCF_008632895.1 Mastomys coucha
ATGATCATATGGTTTTTGTCCTTGAGTTTGTTTATGTAGTGAATTATGTTGATGGATTTCTGTATATTAAACCATCCCTGCATCCCTGGGATGAAACCTACTTGATCATGGTGATCATTTTGATGTGTTCTTTGATTCAGTTTGTAAGAATTTTTGCATCGTTATTCATAAGGGAAACTGGTCTGAAGTTTTCTTTTTTTGTTAGGTCTTTGTGTGGTTTAGGTAAAAGAGTAATTGTGGCTTCATAGAATGAATTGGGTAGAGTACTTTCTGTTTCTATTTTGTGGAATAGTTTGAGGAGTATTGGTATTAGGTCTTCTTTGAAGGTCTGATAAACCTCTGCACTAAACCCATCTGGTCCTGGGCTTTTTTTTAGTTGAGAGACTATTAATGACTGTTTCTATTTCATTAGCAGATATGGTACTGTTTAGATCATTTATCTGATCTTGATTTAAAAGGAAGACCAAAGTGTGGATACTTCTATCCTTCTTAAAAGGGGGAACAAAATACCCATGAAAGGAGTTGCAGAGACAAACTATGGAGCAGAGACTGAAGGAAGGACAATCCAGAGACTGCTCTACCTGGGAATCCTTCCCATATTCAATCATTAAATCCAGACACTATTATGGATGCAGGCAAGTGCTGGCTGTCAGAAGTCTGATATAGCTGTCTCCTGAGAGGCTCTTACAGTACCCGACTAATACAGAAGTAGATGCTCACAGCCATACATTGGACTGAGTACAGGGTCCCCAATGAAGGAGCTAGAGAAAGGACTCAAGGAGCTTAAGGGTTTGCAGCCCCTTAGGACTAACAACAATATGAACTAACTAGTACCCTCAGAGCTCCCAGGGACTAAACCACCAACTGAAGAGTACATATGGTGGGACTAATGGCTCCAGCAGCATATGTATAATAGAGGATGGCCAAGTCAGTCATCAATGGGAGGAGAGGCCCTTGATCTTGTGAAGGTTTTATGCCCCAGTGTAGGGGAATGCCAGGACCAGTAAGCAAGAGAGGGTGGGGTGGTGAGCAGGGGGAGGAGGAAGGAAACAGGGGATTGTTTTTGTTTTTTTTTTATTTTATTTTTATGGTTTTTTTGGAGGGGAACCTGGGAAAGGAGATATTGAATGACATGTAAATAAAGAAAGCATCTAATAAAGAAAAAGTGAATGCTATAAACAAACTGTGCTTTGACAAAAACCTTATTTCTGTAAAATAGACCCCAAAAAGCGAGAAACATTTTACTCTGAAAGTCGAAATGTTAGATCAGAAATTATGCTACTCCAACCAACAGTACCAAATACCAAATTTTCTAAGTACTATGGGTTCTTTAGAGCTCATTCTCCTTAGATTTTCTACCTTATTGAGGGAACTATCACATAGCAAGGTCACTTGAAAATCCAGCTGATATCTACTGCTCAGGGCTCAGTAGACAGCCAGGACTAACCCCTAGGTATGTGAATTTCACCTCAATTTACATTTAAAAATATATATTGAGGGCCTCCTAAGTATCAGAAATAGAATTCTAAGGACATACAGTAGACCATAAAGACAATGACTCTTTCATAATAGATGGAATATGAATGTGTTTTGTATTTAATAATACCCATAAAATAAATAATTATGCTTGCACTAAATGTGTGTGGATTTTTTCCTCCCTATTATTCCCTAAGAAAGTACTATAACAAGTATTTACATAGAATTTCCAAAGTATTAGATATTATTAGCAATCTGGGTATAATATAAAATATGCTGAAGTATTGCAGGGTTGGAGAAAATGTTATGCCATTTCAAATAACAGACTCAAACATCTGAAGAATTTGGTAACCACAAGAGATCAGTCTTCAAGTCAATTCATAAATATGGAAAGTTTGCTGGATTATTTATTTATACAAGTTTTGCAGAAATACAAATCATAGTCTACAGTCACAAGTTCAATATAGCCATGTGGTTGCCACGTGGAATCCTAGTGAACTTTATTGCTTTTCAACATGGTAGTTGAGTCTCAAAAATAAGAAAATAAAGTCTCCCAAATGAGCTTGTGGAAGTACTATCATATTTTATGTCCCAGTATCCTAGTTTGGAAAGTTATTGATATCAGTTTTGTTGTAATTTGTATTAAAGTAGCTACAAAATCCAGCCCAATTTTAGGACAAGCACCTTATCAAGCAATAGGGGACCTTATACTTTCTTCCTCTGACCAAATGTGTGTAAATCTCAATTTGCATAAACATCTCTCTCTCCCCCTCCCTCCCCACTTTCTCTCTCTCTCTCTCTCTCTCTCTCTCTCTCTCCCCTCTCTCTCTGCCATTCTACATTCTAGTTCATCAATATATAGAGAAAATAAAATATGACTATAAAATAGCACTCCTACTGGAGTGGTCCCAAAAGATTGAAATATGCAATACAAGAAAAGAGCACAGCATGACAACTGGCTAGTGGTTGAATATACAAGCACTAAGTCAGATACATGTTCATAACCCAAAAAGTCTTGAGAGTGAAGGATCTCCGAAATAAAAGGATTTGTTGAACCACTACAGGACCTATTCAGAGATAAACAAGCAGGACAGTTCCTGGAAGTCCCAGAAGCAAGGCCAGGCAACAGTTTGGAAAATAGCATTTAGATTGACCTAGCATTGAATAAATGTGTAAGAAATGTTTGCAGAGGGCTGGATAGCTTTGTTTCTTTGTTTACTTGTTTACTTTACATCCTGATCTCTGTCTTCCTTCATGCTCCCTCCTCCCACATTCTCTCCCATCATCCCTTCTTCACTTCACCTCTGAGACAGTGGGGGTCCCAGGAGGGTGGACCCCCAAGCACTTCTTCTCCCACTGAGGCCAGACAAGACAGCTGAGTTAGGGGAATGGGTTACACAGACAGGCAACAGATTTAGGTATATCCTCTACTTCTATTGTTCAAGACCCAAATGCAGACCAAGCTATACTTCTGCTACATATATAGTGGGAGCCTAAGTCCAAGGCTGGATATTATAATTACTTTTCTACAGTTATAATAAGACACCATGACCAAGGCACATTGTAAATGAGAGAATTGATTTGGACCTTATACCTTTAAAGGGATAGAGTCCTTGACCATGATGGTGAGGAACATAAGAGCAAGCAGGCAGCAGGCAGGCAGGCATAGTGGTAGCTAAGAACTTACATCATGAGATACAAAGATGCAGAGTAACTTAAAATTGTGTGAGTCTTTTGAGGCCTCAACACCTACCCTCACATAGTTCTTCCAACAAGATCATACTATTGATACTCCTCAAACAGTTACCAACTGGAGAAGAGGACGAACATACAGGGAGGTGGGGCATTATCATTCAAAACATCTCATTCTGTTCCTTGACCTCCATAGGATTGTGGGCCATATCATAATGGAAAAAGCATTTAGTTCAACTTCAAAAGTCCCTATAGCCTTGTGAGAGTCTGAACACTACTGAAAGCTCAAATTCCATGTAACTCCATGTAAAATCTAAATGCAAATTGCATGTCCCAACAAAGGACTTAGATAGCTCCACCCTGCCAGCATTGTTCCTACAAGATCTCTCTCTCTCTCTCTCTCCCTCTCCCTCTCTCTCTTTCTCCCTCCATCCCTCTCTTGAGTTCGTTCTCCATCTTGGCAGATATCCCACAGACATGACAACCCTAACATCTTGTGGTGTCCAATAAAATAGGGTTTTACTTTCACAGTTTCATATAATAACCTCTCAGGACCTCCATGAGTCCCTTGAGACACAGCTGGCCTCAGCAGCTTCCTTTCACTGTGAAGGAAGTTTCCCTGACCACTTTATTCATGTATCCTTTATGACACTAAAGTCCAAATCATGGGAACAACACTATGTTCAAATACCTACTTGGGATAGAGGTTGATCCCATTGTAACACACTTGTATATGCTTTCCTTTGTTGGTTTTTTTTTTTGAACCTATACAACATTTGAATGAAATCTGTCAACATGTTTGAAGATGAGGGGCATCTCCCAATTTGACTTATTCCATGCAGTGGCTTCAATTAAATACACTTTCCCCAAGCAATGCAGAGCACACCAGGATAAGATGAGAAACCATGCAGGTATTGTATTATGACAAGATGGGTCTACTTAACCACTCCTCTGGGCACTAGGGTTCCCAGTGTAATGGGGCTGGAGTGGGCAGGGGCCTTTGTTGTGCCTTCATGGTCCATGGTAAGCACTGTCACAGCTGCCGGCATGCCCCTAAGAGCTTCTCCAACACTGTGTGTGTGGTAAGTGTTGTAACTTGCTTGTTTGGGTCAGATCCTCCTCTTTTCTTCTACCTTCTCTGTTTCTCTGCCTCCCTCTGAACTTCTTCCCTCATCCTCCTCCCCATTGCGTGCTTGCCAAGTGTCCTGCGTGGAGTAGTCGTCCCCATCCACACTGTCACTGTTGTAATGGCCTCCTGGACTCTGTACATCTATCCCATGACTCTCCAGGATTGCTGCGATATTGGCTCTCCTCTTGATCTCCTTCCATCGATTAGCAAACCAATTATATACTTTCAGAGAGGTAACTCATTCCAGCTCAGACAGCTTTTTGCCTGGCTTCTATATGACTGCATTACAAGCATTGGCAATTTCTTCTGTCTTTGCTTCATCTGGGTACTGGTTCTCATTGAAGTAACTTTCCATGACAGCTAGGCACTCTTTTCTCCTGGTAAATCTACTCCCTCGTGGAAGCCAGAAGTGATACCATGGGTGGCAGAATGCTCTTCTGCTCGCTCAGATCTGATCCCTGCTGCAGCAGCCAGTGAGAGATTCGACTCTGCATGATCCCAGTTACCTGTGCAACAACTGCTTAGGAAATCCTCTGATTGGCAAGAAAGGCTTTGATTTCCTCTTTTATCATACTGCTGTCCATCCTCATTAATTCCTCCACTTTAGCATCTACATCTAGGTCCTCTTCTGAGGCTTCAAAGCTATGTGACCTCTGACCCATGCTGTTTTCATTGTAGTGAGATGGTTAGTGCAAGGCAGTGGGAAGGTATCATAACTGTTGCTGGAGTGCTGCATCTGCATGGAAGCTGTGGCTGTAGAGGAAGATGCTGGAAAGTTGTTGGTGCTGTTCCCATAGGAGCTTCCCCCACAGCTGGACCTCCTTCCAAACTTATCACTATGCTCTTGATGAAGACAGTCCAAAGTTTCTAATGCATGAAGAATTTCATGTTTGGTCATCCCCGTACGCTGAAGACTTTGGAGAGATCTATCTGTTCTATGGTAAATCTGGATTCATCTGTATAGTGAACCATGGTTTCCAGCAAAACCACTGGAAAGGAACTGAGCATACTTTACATGAGGCAGATCAATGGCCTTTCCAGAGATGGCCAGCCTTATTCACCATTCTTGGAAATCCAGCCGAGAGTTCACTGCACAGGTCTCAGCCCCATCCCACCGTCCCAGCGCAAAGCTGAGGGAGGGAGGAGAAGGCTGGAGAGGGAGGGGATCTTCACCCCTGGGCACACTGCAGGAGGGGCTGAGGAGGGCTCCAGGCCCTTGCAGGAAGAGCAGAGGGGGGAGGGGAGGCCCCTATCTCCCAGTCTCCCCCTGAAAACCTCCTTTGTCTCAATCACATCAGACTGACTGTCTTTGTCTGGCTGACAACCCTTGTTTGTCTTTAAGCACAGAAAATTCCTCAGCACTTTTCATTTTATAAATGGGAAAGTTAGTGGATTAGGGGTCTTCCCCTAAGGGCAGCCACCTCTTGATTCCTATTTTTAAAAGACAGTTCTTTACTCTTCTCACCTCTTAGCTCAAGCATTAAATATACTGGCTCACTTATCTCTTCTAACCACATTTTGTATTTCATTTGGTTGCTCTTGACCCTTTTCAATGTAGATCTGGATAAGAGCGAACACAAATAACCATGAAACAAAGTTTATATTCGGTGCCTTGAAATCTATTCCACTCAAGAAAGGCAAATTCTTGGAACAAGAACAGAAGGCAGCCACATACTTTACCAAAAGATCTCATAGAAGGGTCTCTAGTCTAGACGCTAATACTGTTCTCTGAAAACTCTTTGCTGGACTTACATAGTCTCCATTATTCTAAGCACTATTAAGCTTCAAGATCCTACTCTGATAACCTACTAATCTCTGATTATAACATTCAACCACTTTTGTAGTCCAAAAATCAAATTCTACAGTAAAAAAAAAAAAAAAAAAAAAAAAAAAAAAAAAAAAAAAAAAGAAATCAAAATCCAAATGGTGAGGTATGCCACAGCAATACACAACTCTTTGTAACAACTTAACACCTTTTGATTTAGGTACCTTTCTTATTCTGTGATAGAACTCTGTGACCAAGGCAACTTGTAAAAGAAAGTTTACTTTGAGTTTACAGTTTCTGAGGAGTCTTATGTGGTTATTTGATTAAGAATGACCCTCACATGCTCATATAGTCGAATACTGGGTTCACAATTGGTGAAACTGGTTAGAAAGGATTAGGAGCCATAGCCTCACCAAAGCATATGTCACTGGGCTGGGCTTTGAGATTTCAAAAGCCCAAGCCTTGCTCAGTTGTTTGTCTCTGTCTCATACTTGTATCTCAAGATGTAAGCTGTTAGCTACGTCTCCAAGAAAAAGCTTGGAAACTAACCTTTTGAATCTACAATCCCCAAATAAACTCTTTCTTCTATATGCTCTGTAGGTCTTGGTGCCTTCTCACAGTGATAGAAAAGTGCGTACAATAGACTTCATGACCATCATGGTAGGGAGCATGACAGCAGGAAGGCAAGCATGGTGTTGTAGTAGTAGCTAGGAACTCATATTCTGTGACATAACCTTGAGGCAGAGAAAGCTAACTCAAGAGAGTGGCTTTTGAAATCTCAAAGCCAGTGACATAATTCCTTCAACAAGGTCATACCTTTTAGTCCTTCTCAATGGTCACCAAATGGAGACCAAATATTCAAACTATGAGGCTATAGCATTCATGCCAAGGTGAAATGCAGAGGGAGTGGCTAGTTAGGAGGTGAGACCTCGTTTGGGGTAGGTGTGACCTTGTTGGAGAAAGTGTGCTACTGGGGGTGAGCTTTGGTGTTTCAAATGTTCAAGTCAGGTCCATAGTTTGTCTCTTTTTGTGCTGCCTACACATCCAGATGCAGAACTCTCAGCTACTTTTTCAGCACAATGTCTGCCCACATGCTACCATGCATGCTGCCACGATGATAATGGACTAAACCTCTGAAACTGTAAGTCAGCCACAATTAAATGTTTTCCTTCGTAAAAGTTGCTGTGGTCAGGGTGTTTCACCACACAGTAGTAACTCTAACTAAAACACCACCACATAGGCATAAGTTGTTCAGTAAGCAGGTTGTGAGGAAGAAAAATGAGCAGACATAAGGTAGGATGCAGTTTAGGAGAAGTCATTGTTGATTTGGGAATATTTTAGGTTGCAAAGAAGGTACTGTAGTATTTGGGAATACCATCTTAATTAATGTTTTACCATATAAGCATTAGTATGAACTAAGGTTTTGTTGGTCTGTTTTTCAGTCTGTATTTGTTTAATGATACACCTCTCCCATCTCTCTTCCTTCTTCTATCATTAAAACTAAATGTAAGACTTTATAATTTTCTCCTTACCAAAGTTAAGCTGCAAAATTTGTCATTTGTGAAAATTTCTTACTTAATCCACTAGACCTTGGAATCCTTTCTCTAATGTTATCTCTTCTTTTCTTCTTCCTCCTTCTCCTCCTTCTTCTTCATTTTAGAAAACTCAAGTTGTTTGAGTACATTAGATAAAATTTGTAAAATAGGTCCAGTGCTTGACATACTAAACCATCAGGAAATAGATGCTATAATGCTCTAACTATTTCTATTAATAAGAAGGGTTGCATAATAGAGAATAAAAACAGTAGAGTTTTTATCATTTAAGTTAGATCTGAGAACAGAGCTTATTTCACTGGGAGAATGACACATTCACAGCATACTATCCTCTGAGTCTGAGTTAGCTTCAATATCATCCACCTTGGACTAGGCATGCCTACCAGCCAAAGCTGCATTAGCTGCATTAGCATTGCCTTCAGCTGAGGTGTACTTGCTTTTTTATGGCAGCCAAAGGAGAATAAATATTGCTTTAAAACTACTGCAGGGATAGATAGTAGGCTTCTGGGATCTCATAGTCCTTTCTGAAAATCAGCCATTTGAAAATCACAGTACTGTGTGCTCTAACTGCTGTTGCTTGGCTTGCATTTGTGCTGCAGTAAAGTATGGAATCCCTACCATTCTTTACTCTGCAATTCTCTTTCATGGCAGCTCCATATTCTTAATTTTTCTAACCACCACTCAAATGTCTACTCTCACAATAAAAAGTACATCCTGTATCAATAATAGTTCGAACTTCCCTGATCTGATCTGCCTGCCTTTGTGCCTTTTAAATTTCTTCCTTTCGTTCACCCTTTGTTACTTTTTCTATGACTTTGTCACTCCAAACACCTGAGGGAGGATTCTAATCCCAGATTCCACTGGTCTGTGGGCATGTCTGTGAGGGATTATCTTGATGGCTAATTGATATAAAGTCCCATTCCAGAACCTTACATTAGGCATATGATTCTGGGATTTGGAAGAAAGCTAGGAAAGCAAGATCATGCACGCAAGCAGCATTCCTCAGTGATAAGTACTTAGTGATTCTGCAGTACTTACTTGGCTATGAGTGATGTTCTCAAGGCAGAGATCATACTGCATGGAATAGCATGCTGTCCTATCTTCAGGTTCCAGCCTGGAGTTCATTCCCTGACTTATCTCAGTGATGGACTGTGAGCTAGAAGTATAAAATAAATAAACTTTTCCTTCCTCTAGTTCTTTTTGGTGAAAGTTTATCACAGAAAAAGAGAGCAAACTTGACCCACCTTTGTACTGTGATTAAAGAATGGCAGACATTATCACACTCCTTGCAAAGCTGACACTTAAATGAAACCTAATTACCATTTTAAATGCTTTTGCTTTTGTTTTAATTTAAGAGAATCTGTGTATTCTTCCAAGCATACCTCTCACTGTTCAGAAACAACCTGAACACTGCCATTTTCAGAATATTATTTCCCCCCTCATAGCAATTTCAACCTTCCCATGTTTCATACCAAAACCTGTTTTATTTCCAAAGCAACTGAGGAGTTGTTTTGCATGTGAAATTAATTCTCTGCTGTAGATGATAGTGTTTTGCTTAAATCTTGAATGACTGATGACATAGAATTCCTATTTGGACAAAAAATTCCATATAATCACTTTTCCCAACATAAGTGATAAGTCACAATTTTAAACTTGAAACTCTGAGAAACATGAAATATTAGTTTACTTACAAGATAGTATGATAGGCTGTGTGTCTATCCATGATCTAGCCTTCCAACTATCCATTCATATATCTCTAATTGTCTTTCTATCCACATATCTTTATTGGTACCAAGCTTGGGAGCTAGGACCTTAGGCACCTTCAGCAAGCATGCTTCCACTAAACAATGAAGGAATTGGAAATAAAGTTAGAGCTAGTGTAACACAGCAGGACCACTGGAACATTTGTTCTTCTTCCTCCTAGAGATGTGAACTTCTGTATATTTTGAAATATAAACAAATCTCCTCCAGGGAAAGGAAAAGAATGTTTCTAACTTCCCTGTGCTATTCTAGAATACAGGCAAATGGCACCACTGGGAGCTTTATGTTTAAGGTTGCTATAGTCAACCATTCTTTACACAGAAAACCTAGGTCATAAATAAATGGACAACAATTGTTCATAGTATGGTGATCCAAACAGAAGTGTTGCTTTCTTAGCTGTTTGGACTTGCTGCAAGCTGACATTCTGCTGTAGACCCTGTGATGCTTAGTGTTGCCAAGCTGACTAGATCAGAATTCCCTAGGCAGCCTCTGGTACCTCTGAGAACACTTGCAAGGGAGTTATCTAGTTTACAATAATTGAGGCAGGAAAATTTACCTTAACTGTGGATGATACAGTTTTTCAGGGGTAGCTCCTTAGACTGAATAAATAGGAGAAAGTATGTTGAGTAGAAGCATTCATGTCTCTACCAACGTATACACATGGAAGTTCCAACAACAACAGAATAGAACTATACTAATTGTAAGTTCAGGTCCACGATCAGAGAAGCCACCACTGGAAGGCTCTTGGGGCCAGCCAGTTGCTGATGCTGTAACAGTATTGCTTTGACTAGTTGCTCCTTATCCTAGGCATTGATGTCAGCTTAGATCCAGTAAGTATCCAATAGTTCTTGAACTTCTTTTATTCCCATCTTCCCAGCCTACAGCTTCTATGAGTAAAAGGCTACAGCTTCTTTCTGGAATTACTTTGTGAATCTTTACTCTATTTATGGATCTTTTGTGTATAAATTTGGCTGTTTACAAGGACATGCAGTACTCTATCTGTGAGGCTCATTTTCCTTTCAGCCTTATTTCACAAAATGAAACTGGCATCCATTTGAAGTATTTTATTGGTCCTAGTAGCACTCATCTTCCCACTTGGTTTATTTTGATTTCATGAATGAAGTGATCATCTTGTGGCTTACCAAAGTATCTAGCCACCAGTGAAGATAGGTTTTCTTAGGCTATTTACATGGTGCGCTGTGGTTCCTGATCTGTGATTGTCCTACCAGTCTTCCTGTTCATCACATTAATTGTAATCAGTTTTCTTTAGACAGTTAAGTGATAGCAATTGGTGCTACTTATCTGGAGATCCTACCCTTTGTGGTTGTATTGTTGAGTGCTGTCCCATAACAGGATACGCTACTGTTTTCTTTTTTTTTTTCTCTCACTTACAGAAAAAAAAATGTCACCTTCATTATTTTCAGTGAAATGGTGTGTGTTCCTCTTGTAATATTATTTACTATTTTGACAAAAGAAATATTCTCCACCTCTACTCATCAAATATAGTCAGCTGCTGAATCTTCCAATCTCATATTAATGACAATTCTAAAACTCCTGGTTTCTCTTTATTTGCTCTGTGGTTGTTTTATTTTTATTATGCTTTACATAGAACTTCTAAACTCCATTTAAACATCATAGCTTCACAATCTTTTTGAGTCTTTATAGTATTTAAGATACTGCATGGCAGTGCCACTGTACCAAAAGAACCCTGTCATTATCCAGACTTCTGTTCTATCCACACACCAATCACTCAGTCTAGTACCTGAAGAATCCCTCAAGCCCCACTCATTGTTTGCTGGCTCTTCCTAATGTTTAGAGAGATTATAGAGCTACTTAGGGATGTAGTTATTTTCTCTCTTTGGGTCCCAGAACTTAATTGGCCAATTAATATTGCATCTTGATGCTATGGATTGCTCTGGTGATCAGAGGGAGATGAAGCTTGGTTCTTAGGTAGGTATTCAAGATAGAAAATACTACTTTGTTTTCTACCAGATAAAAGAGAAAACCTTTAGCCACAAGAAGTAGGGACATTATAGTCCCAAGAGTGTCAATAGAACCTGGAGTTTGGGAGTTTGCTGCTACGTACAACATCCAACATATCTGGGTCTCACTGTTCTCCAACTTGAGCCTTGTACAGCACGATTGAGAGTTTAGCATTCTGTGACATTATGCTGCGAGTCCTAATTACCCCCATACCCACAGCTGTAAAACTGAGTTACTTGACACTGGCCAGCAAGTACCTTTAACTTCTCAGATTTTTGATCACTTACCCTTGGTGTCTTTCTTCCTTGGTCAGTTATGCTCATAAAGTCACGTGACCTAATGTCTTTCTAATTAGTATTTTTCTTAATACCTCTAGTGAATGTGTCATAAAGCCCGTGAGTCTATCTTCTCGTATCTCCTTCTGTGCCTATGGAGTAATTTAATGTCAGCACTCATACAAGGCTCCTTCACATGTCTCTTATTTGCTAGGCAATATTCAAAGTTATTCTCAACACCATCATATAATGCTTGGTGCAGTGCAATTACTCTGTTTGCTGAATATGTAAATTTCAGAACAATTTGTCAAGTCTAATAATTGGTTGCTGATAATGTAGTCCAAATAGAATGATGCTAATTATTTTTCTCCTTTAAATTTTTCATTTTTAAAATTTCCATTGCATACACCATTGCACATACTACTGTGTTCCATATGAACATTTTCTTTAAAGTACAAATTGTACTGTGAATATAATTTTCAATGCCTGCCCTGTTTCTCCCTCAGCTCCTCCCTTTAGTTCCTTGGCTCAACTAGGCAGCTTCAATTCTATTTTCCTGTCATGCACACAAACATGATTTTAAATATAAAGCTTAGGAACTGAGATGGAAGAAAATATTTGTCTTTCTGAGCCTGATTTGCCTCATTTAAAATGGATATCTCCAGTTGCACCTATCTTCTTTTGAATGGTATGACTTCTTTATGGTTTATAAATCCATTGTGCATATACTTATTGCTTTCTCTCTTGTGGGCATCTAGTTAGGTTACCTAATAGGCTATTGTGAATAAAACTGCAGGAAACATTGAAGAGTATGTGTCTCTGTGGTACATTGATTTGGAGCTCTTTGGCCCATACCTTTGAGTGGTATCGGCATATGGTAGATCTATATTTAGCTTTGTAAGGGACCTCCATGATTAATTCCTAGTGGCCAGTCTACTTCACACTCCTACCATCATTGCATGAAAGGACCCTTGCCAGTGTCTTGTCAATATTTGTTATTGCTATTGACTGCCATCCTTACAGGAATAATATTTACCACAGTCTAGATCTAATCTGCATTTCATTGATGGCTAGTAAGAAGGAACATCTTTTTATTGTGGTGGTCCTTTGTTTTTCATCCCTTGAGAACTTTTGTTCATTTCATTGACTCACTTATTGGTTAGGCTGCTAATTTCTTTTACAGTTTTTGGGTTTTGTTGTTGCTTTGGTTTCTCCCTTTTTTTTTTCAGTTCTTCATATGTTCTAGATGATAACCCTCTAACCCTCTATCAGATACATAGCTACCAACGGTTTTCTCCCATTTTGTAGACTGTCACTTGGCCTGATTAAATGTTTTCTTTACTATGCAGAAGCTTTTAAATTACAATTCTGAAACATGTAAACTGACTTCTATCTTATTGAATGAATCTAGTTCACCATAAGTAGTAGATCTCATCTAAGTTAATTTATCTTATACTATCTTATCTTTGATTATCTTATATTTGATTATTATCACTTCAGTCCAATATATATGATTCCTGACTATACTTCATTTGCTCAGGTTCCTTAGAAATGAACAGTACAATTCTTGGCATAGGTTTCTCCACATGTAATAAAATAAATTCCAGTTATAGCTCTGGGCTCATTTTTTAGTCAACTAAATAAGGATTAATATGTTAATATTGTTAATATGTGAAGTTACCATGTTCACATATTACCGATGCACAAAACACATGTGACTGAATTGCTTATGACTTGCACAGGATATCATCTATGCTTCATTAACTACTGGAACATAATGGGATCCATCCCACGCACCTCCCCCCTTATCTAAGCTCACAGAAAACCCTACTTTTCCTTTCTTGGGTAATTCTCAAGACAGGATAGCACACTTCTGCAGAGGGGATGCCACTGAGGCTTGTTTGTATCCCTCCATAGACGGTCAAAGTTTCCAAGTACGTTTTTCTTCCCAAAAGGAAGAAAGGACAAGAGGGATACTGTTTGTGAAACAACCCTGCTGTTTGCACACATGCCATTCACCAGTGTGCCAGACAGCAAGGCATCCCTCTCTTCACTGACATCCATGCTCCATTGCTGCTGTTCAGACTCTGCTGGTCCATGGCCTTCTATCTGTAAGCACGAGTGAGTACACAAAGAATTCCATTCTAATTTTTTGTCCTGTCTGCTCTTGCTCTAGCCCTCTGATATTGCTCCAGCTCAGCACTGAGCTGCTCAGACAAAGAGCATGCCATTTCCTGCTCTCTAACCATCAATCACAGAACTAACAAAAGGAGTTCATTAAAGGAGTTAAGTGTTTGGTTATTATAAGAGGCAAGAAAGCAAACATTGCTACTATTTTTGATTATGGTGGCCATTTATAATAGCACTAAAGACTACTCTTTCTTTAGTTATCTGTAACTCTCAAAAATCACCCAGTTCTTCATGATGCTACTCTGTGATGGGCAAAAAAGTAACTATGAGGTTTTGTTGTTTAAAAATAAAGGGCTTATATGTAATTATTGGGAAAGCTCAGTGGGCTTTGTTTGTTTGTTTGCTCATTTGTGTATTGTATGAAGAGTCACTGCTGTTCTTGGTAAATTTTGAATGCTGATATAAATAAGTATGACACACAATTAACAACTTCTCCAGAGAGCACTTTAAAGGAACATCTTTATCAGGAGAAGTTCATAATGGAGTAAAATCTATCTGTCTAAGAGCTGTGAAAACTCCATAGCTCACATACTTCAGAAGGAAACCCTAGCTTGTACTTTTGCAAAAAGACTGAGCACAGACATTATTGATAACTATACTGTTACATAGAAAATTATTCTATTCTTCTATAAAATTGCTATTCAGTGAAGCTTTCAAGGTCCTAGAAAATTCAGGGCAATTGATGCATCCAAAGTTTGACAAATGTCTCAGGAGGGAAAAAATGAACAATAAAGCCAACTGAGATGATTTCCAAAATTCAGTGTTTACTTTCCAAAATAACAGTGAAAGCATTTCGATACTTGTATCTGCATTAGAAGGGAAAACTGAGCATGTCTGTTATTTGCATGGCTGAACAAAAGGATAATCTGTCCCTAGCTGCTGAACACATATTACCTTAAACGTATACTTATCAATTTTGATAGTCAGTACACTTTAATTTAATAAACTGCCATACTCTTGTTTTCAGTTTTAGAATTAGCTCTCAGTCTCTGTGTGTAGCTCTAAGAGTTCTCCCATCTGAGACCTGCACCCCTACCTAGTGATGAGCCTCTTCTACTCACAGCTCTACCAAGTTGCTTGTATCTAATATGCCTCATTTAGCTCTGGCAGCCCGATCACCACAAGAATTTGGAAACTGGGACTGAAAGATACAGAAGCTTCTCATCTGGCAGCTGAGTCTCACAATGGAAGAACACAGACCTGGACAGAAGCCTCTCCTGTCCCTGCTGAGCTCTGCCTTCTCTTCTGGGATCTCTAGCATCTTTTGAAAGAGCATATTTATTTAACATAGGACCAGATGGTGTTTGTTACTTGCAAGGAAAAGAATCTTAACTAGTGCCTGCAGACTATCTTTATCTTATATACATGTGTGTTTACCATTGATGCCATTTCCACATCTCTAGCTTTCTAATAATTATAGAACATTCCGAATTTAATCTGCAGCAGAGCACAGAGAGAGGAGAGAGAGATTTATTTGAAATTTTTTTCTCAGACAAAAGTGCTTATATTAACCATAAGTAAATAAAAATTCAGCAATATTCATACAAAAACTCCATATATTCTAGCTTACAAAAATAATATTTTTATGAATATACCTACTGTAATATAATTAGACTTCTCAGTATAGCCTACTAAGTTTTGATAATTTTATGTTCTAGCTAATGACAAGTGTGGAGGCAGTTGGAGAAGAATACAGTAAACTGAAGGAAGGTCAGATTAGTATTTGAAATAGTCATATGTTGATAAAGGGTTTTTAACAATACAGAATCCCTAAAGTGTCATAATGACAACCTCTTGTCATCTTAAAATAAGGGGTTATACCAGTTTTTGTAGCCACCCCTAGCTAAAGCCAAAATAACTTTTTATAAATGAAGAATCAATGAGTAAATACCATGCATGTCCTTTTGGGTCTGAGTTACCTCACTTAGGATATTTTCTAGTTCTACCCATTTACCTGCAAAACTCATGATGTCCTCATTCTTAATAGCTGAATAGTATTCCATTGTGTAGATGAATCACATGTTCTGTATCCATTCTTCCATTGTGGGATATCTGGGTTGTTTCCAGCTTCTAGCTATCACAGATAAGGCTGTTATGAACACTAATATGTGGATAGTAGCCACAAAAAATGTACAGAATACCCAGGATGCAATCCATAGAACCCAAGAAGGTTAACAAGCTAAAGAGTCCAAGTGAGAATGCTTCAATCTTACCTGGGAAGAATTCCTGTAATCCCAGAAGGCAGAAGGAGGGAGGGACCTTGGTGGGAGAAGGGAGAGGTAGGGAAAAAGTGGAATATAATCAGGTATTGGGGGTAGGAGAAAACAGGGGAGAAATCTTGAGGGCCATCAGAAAGAACAGAAATATGCAACCTAAGGGAGTTGGAGGTAGGGGGACCCTTTAGATTGTACCAGTGACCTAGGAGGTCAGAGACTCAAGGAGAGGAACCTTAGATGAAATGTCCAACAGTGGGGAGAGTCCACCTCCAAGAGAAAGATAGGGCATCAAGTGAGGGGATGGGGTTGCCATCCCACAGGACCAAGAATTGTTCTGTTGAAAAGAACTGCAGGGACAAAAATGGAGAAGAGAATGAGGGAAAGGCAGTCCAGTGACTAGCCCAACTTGGGATCTATCTCAAGGAGAGACACCAAGGTCTGACACTATTACTGATGTATGGTGTGTTTACAGACAGACTGCCCTCTGAAAGGACCAACAAGCAGCTGGAAGAGTCAAATGCAGATATTTACACCCAACTAATGGACAGAATCTGGTGATCCCTGTGGTTAAACTAGGGAAAGGATGGAAGAAACTGAGGAGGAGGGTGACCCTAGAGGAAGACCAGAAGTCTCAACTAACGTGGACCCCTGAGATCTCTGACACTGAGCCACCAACCAGGCAGCACACACCAGCAGTTATGAGGTCCCTGTTGCATATACAGCAGAGGACTGCCTGGTCTGGCCTCAGTGAGAGACGATGCAACTAACTGAGGCCCCAGGGAGTGGGCATGGGGGATTAGGAGTTAGGGAGGTTGGGGGTGGGAGGGTGAGGACAACTTCTTGGAGACAGTGGGAGGAGGAATGGAACAAGGACCTGTGAAAAGGCAGATGGGAGTGGAGGGTAATGACTGGACGGTAAAAAAATAAAAGTAATAATAACAAAAAGAAATTTAAAATGACTTTAAAAAGTAATTGAAGAATCAAGTTAGCAATGTCATATCTCAATTACTATAAAAAGAAAAAGAGATACATTTTTTAAAAATCTAATCTTATCTTTGCTAATATTGTAGCTATTTTTACCCTTTGCTTCCTGCTATTATCCTTGGATCCTGAGTTTTGTTTTTGTGGATATATAGGTCGTCCATAAATATTTATTGAATCAAAATTTATCCCACTGGTAAGCTAGTGAAATGCACAGGGTGGAAAAAGCAAGCTGGTGACATGTGCAAGAACATGGCACCTAAAACGTTACTAATTCAAATAGAAGGACTTGAGAACCACCAGGTTGCCAACCTAAATGGAATCCTGGATAGAGCTGAGCAGGAGTGCAAAGGACAGGTTGGACCCTTCTATCTTCCTGTACTTTTACCTATGACTTTAGCAGAAATTAAACATCAGGAATGCCAACCCCATTAATAGCACTTACACAGGAAGTCTGAAAGAGTGTGACAGCCAAGTGCTTGATCTACTAATCAATCATCTCTCCATGTGCTACACTGTTTCTCACAGAGGAGACTTCACAACTTCACATCTTGATAATGCTGAAGTGAAAATAAAGGGCTTGGCTCCCCCAAATTCATACAATGTTACCTATGACTATGTATTGGGCAAAGCAAGGAGATACAACATTATCTTTTCTTCTTTGATTGGTGTTATTATACTTCCTGTTTTTCCTTAGCAAATCAGCTGACTAGTAAGGGAGAAATTTGAAAGGATATCCATCCCAGAACAACCTTGCCCTGATAAATGAAGAAAGCATAAAGCACACTCTGTGCCGACTTGTTGATCAGTTTATCATGTTGTGCAAAAACCTGGCTATTCTCATCGAAAAACTATATAGTACCAAAACCACAATTACTGCTTCTCCAATTAAAACTTACCAGATCTAAAGGCTGAGAAGATGGCCCAGGAGATAAATTATCTTCTGGCAAGTGTAAGAAACTGAGTTCCCTACAATCCATGTAGAAACCAGGTGCAGAAACATGCATCTGTCATTACAATGTTGATATGGTGAGAGGGTATCAGAGACAAGAGACTGTCTGGAAATCTGTCAGCTAGCTAGCAATGAACAACAAAAAAGACTATCTCAAACAAGGTAGAAACTGAGGAACAGCATATATGACAAATGTGTATGTGTCCTTGCACATAGTTTGGAATCACAATTGCATATATGTCATGCATTGCAAAGAACATGCCTATTGAAATGTTAATAGCTGGCCAAGGGATATGGAGATACCAAGTTAGTAGTCCTGACCAGAAGGTTTTACCTCTGTTGGTTAGTAATCATAGTACTGGAACGTGATATGTGAGTTCCTGGGAAAGAAAAGCCATCAAAAGTCTTACTCAATTCTGAACCTCCTGAACTACAATACTGAGCTGCATAACAATGTATGCCCAGCACACATGTTACGGGAAATAATAAACTCATTTTTATTGTATTCAAGGCCTGAACAAGAAAAGGAAATATATGCCTGAGATTGTAAATCTGACCCAAGGAAGAGCTCAAGCCACCAAGGGTAACTTGCATTTATCATTCTGTTCAAATAAACAATCAAAGAAAGAAGGACAGAAAGACTGTGAGAGTCAGAGGGCAGGGAGGACCAAAGCAAAGCAATATCTCCTAGAGGGCAACTGTACTCATAAACTCATGATTAAGAGTGCTCAGTGCTCTTCCAGAGGACCTCAGTTCAGATCCTAGCAGACACACTGAGTGAATCATATCAGCTTGCAATCCAGCTCCAGAGGATGCAAAATCCCTTTTAGACTCTGTGGTTTCCTTCATAAGGCCTGCACAATATCACGTCAGTCAATATAACATGGAGTTGGGCAGAGTTCATAAGCTCCTACCCATTAACTATGGACAGTTGATCGCTTCTCGGGGAGAGAGAGTTTTCTTTAAGGGCTTGGATTTTGGTATATGAACTATGTTCCAGTTCATGGCCCCACATCTATAAGTATATGAGCAGCACAAAGTGGACTCAGTTCTTTAAAATAAGAATGAAGGAAGGAATATGAATTTGAGGGGAGTGGGGAGGTAAGATAGATATGGGAGGAGTTACAGGAAGGAATGTGGGATCAATAAGCTCAAAATACATACTATGAAAATCCCAAGGAATTAATACAAAAGTTTACATCAAAAACTATTAGCAATTCTGAAAGATACTTCATTATAGAAGCTTAATTTACCTTTCAGTTTTTTAAATATTTATCTAACTTTCTGAGAACCAATGCTGAGAGAATACATCCTGTAAAAAATAAGATAGTCTACGATTCATGGGGCAAGTCTAGTAATTGCACATTATTGTGCTTCTCCTGCTTCCTAACCTTTTCTAGGCCATGTCCATTTTAAAAGTGGTTCAAAATATAAATGTGTTCAGCCATAAAAAGTTGCATAGACATATGGACATTAACTTTTATATAAAATGCAAAATTTGCATAATATTTAAGTATGATTCTTTAATCTACCATTGGACATTGTGAGAATAAAACCTGAACTTTGAACTTTTCAATTCTCTTAAAAATTAAGACTTCTTTCTGGTATTTTTTTCCATCTAACCATGGGTAACTTAAATTTTAAGGTTTTACTCCTACCATTTGTTTAAATAGGTGATTTTTACTCTTTTTTTTTTTATATATATTTTCTTTATTTA
>NW_022196903.1:55069176-55069375 GCF_008632895.1 Mastomys coucha
CATCTCTTGATTTTTGGTGATAGATGTTCTTAGTGACTCTGACCGGAGCTTGTCCTATCCCTGCCACCAGGCGGCTCCCCTGCGGCTCGCGGGGCCTGTGCCTCTCTGTTGTCTGCTCCCGGCTTAGGAATTCACCGGAGAGAAGATGGCAGCTCTCACTGGAGAGTCCGGGTCAAAGAGGTCCCTGGAGGCAGACCCG
>NW_022196903.1:55070825-55071920 GCF_008632895.1 Mastomys coucha
AGGGAAATGGATGGATCTGGAGAATATCATCCTGAGTGAGGTAACCCAATCACGAAAGAACAAACATGATATGCACTCTCTGATAAGTGGTTATTAACCCAGAAGTTGTGGCTCTTTTAAGTGACCTGAAAAGGCAATATATAAAGATAAGAGTGTTGCTGATACTTACCTCATCTAAAATATGATGAATTATGATATAAGTACTACAAAACTTTTGGGGCTGGAGTGATGGTTAAGAGTTCTCAGCACTGTGCCAGAGGACCTGAGTTCAGGTCCTAGCAGACACACTGAGTGAATCCTAACAGCTTGTAGTCCAGCTCCAGAGGATCCAAACCCCTCTTTTAAACTCTATGGGTACTGTACTGGTGTGCACATTCACACAGACACAATTAAAAATAAAATATTTTAAAGGTGTAGTTCTGTAGTGTAAACTTCTAGCACATTGGGGTCTCTCTGCTATTGTTATGGATCACCAAAGCTACAATATTGAGTTCTGCAGTAGAGTTACCACAGCCATGTGATCAGCAAAGGATCCAGTGCTTATGTTATTTTCCTCTATGTGAGTCATAAGGAGGTAAGATTATACTTACTTGATGCTTTGAAAACTTTTAAAGCTATATCCATGAAGTTATTCTGAATCAAAAGATGTTTTGGAAACTATCAAATTCTGTCTAAGTACAAAACAATTTTTTTTTTTTTTTTTGGTTTTTCGAGACAGGGTTTCTCTGTGTAGCTCTGGCTGTCCTGCAACTATTTCTGTACTAGTAATAATGCTCAGAAAATATTTGCCCTTCTATTAATCTTCACGGTATTAATAGAAAGAATTACTATAATGTAAACATATGTATTTAGACAATATTTTAATTTGATAGCATCTTACTCTTCAAATTTTGACTTTTTATTTTATGGTTTTCCTAATCCACAGAAGATGAGAAGATGGAACCCTAGATTTTTCTAACAATACTTTAGTTATAGTAGATCGTAATTACTCTCTAAAAGCATATAATAAATGCACAAAATCTCAATTTATATCTAATGTTTAGAGCCTATGATTACAGCATTAGCATGTCAGAACTTTAAAACCATGAACCAAAA
>NW_022196903.1:55071930-55093092 GCF_008632895.1 Mastomys coucha
AAAAACAGGACCAATGTTTGGAGAAATGGAAATGTTGGAGAAGTAAAAAATGTGGTTTTTTTTAATAACTTCAAAACAGTAGGACATGGTAGTACATGCCCACAGTCCCTGCTTGGGAGATGATGAAGTAAGTTGTTTGAGCCCATGAGTTTGGGGTTAGCCTGGTTAAGGGATGGGAATTTATGCCCAGCAGGATATGGCCAACTCAAAGTAAACACAGTGATGTTTTGGGGATAACTTTTTATCTCACATTGCTTTATTTGAACACTTTTTACCTTACTGATATTTTGCTTCTATATGTTTCTTTTTATTTCACTGAAAAAAATTTATTTAACTATTTGCTTTCTAAATAGAGAAAGAGAATGAGAGAGAGATATCGTTTGGATGGATGAGGAGGTAAGCAGGATCTGGGAGGAGTTGAAGGAGGGAAAACAGTGATCAGAATATAGTACATGAAAAAAATTCAGTTACCAGAGGATATACCAGAGGATACCATAGTCAGTCATCAATGGGAGAAGAGGCTCTTGGTCCTGTAAAGGTTCTATGCCTCAGTGTAGGGACATGCCAGGGCCAGGAAGCAGGAGAGGATGGGTTGGTGACCAGGGGGAGGGGTGAAGGAACAGGGTTTTTTTTTCGGAGGGGAAACAGGGAAAGGGGATACCATTTGAAATGTAAATAAAGAAAATATCTCTTTTAAAAAACGGCAGAAAAAAAAGCAACATCTCTAATGAATAATGGTTATCATTTCAAAATGCCAGGTCAAGCTTGCTGAAATAAGCAAGAATTTGTTTTTTGTTTGTTTGTTTTTTGTTTTGTTTTTTCTTTTTTTCTTTTGGGAAAGAAAGTCTTGAGGCTAAAGCTTGGTGGCACAAATATACACTCAGAGAGATCCTTCTCTGGGTAATCCTATCATTATACAGACACCCTGGGGTGAAACCTAGAAAGTGCTGGTCAGTGACTGGGCACAGTGTCTTGCAACCAAAAGACTTGGCGAACAGGTGCAAGACTACTTCTAAGTAATCTTTTTCTTTTTCTAAGTAAATGATTTTCTAAGTAAAATGATTAATCACAACACAGTAAACATATAAGCCAAAAAGATTATTATTCACTGTCATCATCAAGGGTTTGATACATGATTCTGTGATATATTCGTTTTATAAATGACAGCAGAGCAAGTTGGTTTCCAGAAGAGTTACTATGAATGTGGACTTGGTGGTGTCTTGTGGTGAGAATGCCATTGTGGTAGTTTGAGAACAGCTCTGGCTTCCATTGTAGGTTTTTTTTTTTTTAATTAGATATTTTCTTTATTTACATTTCAAATGGTATCTCCTCCCCCTGGTTACCCCTCTGAAAAAAATATCAAAACAAAAACAAAAACAAAAAACAAACCCTCTTTCTTCCCCCTTCCCCTTGCTTACCAACCCACCCTCTCCCACTTCCTGGCCCTGGCATTCCCCTACAGTGGGGCATAAACCTTCATAGGACCAAGGGCCTTTCCTGCCCTTGATGAACAACTAGGCCATCCTCTGCTATACATATGCTGCTGGAGCCATTAGTCCCACCATGTGTGGTTTTTGGTTGATAGTTTATTCAAAGAGAGCTCTGAGGGCATGAGTTAGTTCATATTGTTGTTCGTCCTAAGGGGCTGCAAACCCTTCAGCTCCTTGGGTCCTTTCTCTAACTCCTTCATTGGGGAACCTATGCTCAGTCCAATGGATGGCTGTGAATCTCTACTTCTGTACTAGTTGGGCAGTCTTATTTATAATAGCCATAAACTGGAAACAACCCAAATGCCCCTCAACAGAGGAATGGATACAGAAAATATGGAACATCTACACAATGGATTATTATTCAGCTATTAAAAATAATGAATTTATGAAATTCTTAGGGAAATGGATGGATCTGGAGAATATCATCCTGAGTGAGGTAACCCAATCACAAAAGAACACACATGGCATGCACTCTCTGATAAGTGGAGATTAGCCCAAAAGCTCAGAAAACCCAAAGTACAATCCACAAACCACAAGAAACTCAAGAAGAAGGAAGTGTGGATGCTTTGTTCCTCCTTACAAGGGGGAACAAAATACCCATGGAAGGAATTGGAGAGACGAACTATGGAGCAGAAACTGAAGGAAGGACAATCCAGAGACTGCTCCACCTGGGAATCCTTCCCATATTCAATCATCAAGCCCATACACTATTGTGGATGTCAGCAAGTGCTGGGTGACAGGAGCCTGATATAGCTGTCTCCTGAGAGGCTCTGACAGTGCCTGACTAATACAGAAGTAGAGACTCACAACCATACATTGTAGTTTTACAGGAATATTGAAGTCATATCTCTTGTTCCAAAACACCACAACTGTAAGTTTGCATCGTAGCCAGTTGACAGTGCCCAGGGTTCAATTTCCTTTTACTTTGGTGTCTTTTAATGCTGTGGATTCTTTGCAAGGCCTGGATCTAATATCTACATGTATGTTATATCATACAGAAAACTACTCTACTCTCATCATTTTAATACATTTTGCACATATACATGACATACACACACACACATACACACATACACACACACCTTTATCTTTTTAAAAGTAAATCTACTTGCTAATCTCAAGTGAGGAAGATTGTATGTGGATGGCCCAGTTTTCAGTCTTGTCTCTTGTGTAGTTGCTGAATTCACACCTGCTGCTTCTCCATCTGTTACAATTTTAGATCAGGAAGACCTTCCCAAAATATATGGAAAATGTCAAACATAATCCAAAAAAGCACTGTCATCTTCAAGCTGATGCTGTCCTAAGATGACTGATGCTTTTCTGTCTTAACACTGCTTCCCTTTTTCATTAACCTAGAGTCTCTGCATTTAAAGGGTCAAGATGATTTGGTCATGGTTTAAAGAACAGAGAGATAGCATTTCAAAAGTAAATGCCATTGTGCTCTATGGGAAGCCCTTGAAAGGTTACCTCTCCTATGCTTAGATATTAATCATATGCTTGAATAATATTACAGGCATTAATGACACATTTTGATATTCAGTGATGATACAAGCAGCTTCTGTCTCTACCTTAATATATCTGGTATAAGAAATTTTACATGGAAACATAATATCTAATGACTTGATTATTTTCATGAAGATAATTCCTGTGAACAAGAAGCTACAGAGTCTGATTTGAAGGCTCCAAAAATACATCTAGGAATTTGATGAGATTATATTTTTGCAGATATATGGTTGGCTCTTAGCCTGATTTTATGTTCTGTTCTTATTGCTTAATGTTTAGGCATAGAATTTGATCTTTTCTTTCCTAAACATATATACACATGAAATTTTTATCACACAAGTACTTCATTACCTATAGAAACATCTGAGAGTAAAGATGGACATAGTGGCTCCAGGGAGTAAAGTGCAATGAATCCTAAGGCTTAGAGAAGTATTTTGTGTGGTTCTCTTAGAATCAGATCCTGGCATGTTGGCATTCTGTAGTATGGAATTCATTAATAGTTCTTAAATTAATAAAATATTGATTGTAAAAATTTATATGAATTCAAAACAGTGAGTTGTTCAGTGCTGGGTATTACTATGAAGGTGAGGAGTAATTAAAAGATGATACAAATCTCTAATTTTGAGCCAGTCCACAACTTTGTGGCAATGCTTGTGTAGGGCTGAGTTAAGGCAAAGAGGATTAGCTTCTGTGCAGGGGTAGGTGTTCACTGCCAGAACTATTTATTTGCAAGAACGTGATACTAGAGACCATAGAGATTGCATTTTTGTCTCCCAGCTGTGTTAGAGTCTGAAACTCAAAACTTCACATTTCTGTATACGTTAGCACTTTAGACCTCATGGAACTGTATCCTTTATCAATGTAGAATCCTTCAAGCTGTTCTGACTTGGCTACCATGTAGGGTTTGTCACTAGAACAACCTCACCCATGACTCTGTTTTGAACCAAGAAGATAAATTCATCTACCATAATGAAAACTAAGGAGGTAGCAAATCTCCACTTTGAAACCCTCACTTTTCCAGGGTGTGCTTTGAGAACGTTCACAGTCCCCAATTCCAAGCAGTTTTCTTCCTGAGATTTGTATGTTGCAAAATTTTAGTTTCTCCCTGAAACAAAGAAAGATGCAAAGAAGTATGCTCTGGGTCTTAGAAACTGTGAATACATTTGTATGTTGTAAAGGAAGTTTCAAGTTCTTGCTTTGTCTTGGACTTTGCCATGCAGGTATATTTATTTGTGAACAAAGTTCTTCATAACAACCCTATAAACTTTATTCTAAAAACTGAAATTTGTCCATCTCTCAAAGTATCAAGAGCATCATAAGGGTTTTCATTTTATCTGGCTGAATGCCTGTGCTGCATCTGAGTAGTTTGATAGAGATGAAGTCAAACATATGGATACATATATATTTAGAGTTTCATGTATTGATCACATTCTCTCACCATTATTACTCTTCTCAGATCCCCCATCCATATCTACCCAATGTTGTGCCTTTTTTTTCCATTAGCACATCAAGACCAATTTGTGCAATACAACTGTTAGTGGATGTGTAGCCTTTCATTAGAGTGTTGTTAACTTACCAAGGACTACTCTCTTAGAGAGAACTGTCTCTTCTTCTCCCTGCAGATAAATTTTACCTATAACCCCATGGCTAGAGGGGAAATTTTATGCCCAATTCCCATCTCCATCTTGATATTTGGTTTGGCTTGGGCTTGCAATGTTTTTTTGTGTGTTCTGTTGCAACCATATATGAGTT
Organism: Mastomys coucha; assembly: GCF_008632895.1. NCBI lineage: Eukaryota > Metazoa > Chordata > Mammalia > Rodentia > Muridae > Mastomys > Mastomys coucha. The sequence continues at coordinate 55,076,676 of NW_022196903.1, forward strand.
CATCATTTCAGATGCCCTGATATCTACAGAAGACAGTTTCCTTTTTTTATTTTTCTGACTGTTTATTATACCTATTCCACTCCTTATTTCTCACTGATTCTTGAACCTTTCCAAGAAAGGATGTTGTATATATATGCTCCATTTACAACTAGTATTAAGTTCATTATTCTGTGCACCTTGACCAGTTGAGAATCTCCCAGTTAATCACTGTGTATTGCAAATAGAATCCTCTGAAATGAAGGCTGAATGATGCACTGATCTATGAATATAATAATAAAACTTTAGAGTCAATTTAATACCATTTATATTTAGCAAAATAATAGTAGTGGGTTTTCCACTAAGGCCTATGGCCTCTCTAGCTATAAGTTCTGGGCCTGAAAAATGTGCAATGACGGATCTTATCTTGTGGAGTAGAGCTTAAATCCAAGCAGAAAGTAGTTGGTTACTACACCCTTACTCCCTCCAAGCCTGTGCCACTATTGCACCAATAAGCCTGTCTTATCAGGCCAGTCATTACTGTAGTTCATGAGGTGTCTTAGTTAGGATTTTGCTGCTTTGAACAGACACTTGACCAAGACAACTCTTATAAGGACAACATATAATTGGGGCTGGCTTACAGGTTCAGAGTTTCAGTCCAAATCATCAAGGTGGGAGCATGGCAGTATCCAGGAAGACATGGTTCAGCAGGAGCTGAGAGTTCTACCTCTTCATATGAAGGCTACTATGAGAAGTCTGGCTTTCAGGCAGCTAGAATGGTCTTAAAGTCCGTTCCCACAGTGCCATACTTCCTCCAACAAGGCAACACCTCCTAATAGTGCCACTCTCTGGGCCAAGCGTATTCAAACCACCACACTGGACTCTCAGCTTGATACTGCTTGTGCTTACTTTTCTCCTAGAGTAGCTACACAGCACCTTCGAACAATATGAAATCTACCCAGGAGGGGATGAAACTTCCAGGACAGTACCGTTGTGATTTTTTCATGTTATATGACTCAAGAATAAGGTATCTTCAACAAATAGCATTTTAGACTGTAACCAAATCATGGAAAGCTCTGGAGTTCTACTTTTGGGCCCCTCACTTAGTGTAATGATGTTTTCTGCCCCTAGACTTCCCTGCTGTCTGGTAAATGGCACATATACTTATGTACAGAGTAATGCTTCACCTTTCAACTTTTGTGGAATTTTGTTCAACCTTAAGGTTGAACAATTTATTGAAAGATTTTCTATTTTTATGTATCAATAATCTTCCCTGACATTTCCTATTTTCCAAGAACAAGTCAATTATACAATATTTTTTTCTTCTATCATGATATGATTCATAGCATCAGGACCACTGTACCCCAGTGCTGTTACCATACCATGATAAGGTAGACCAGTGACTCCACTGGGCCTGCTTCTTACAAAAAAGTGATTTAGTATTTTTAGTTCCATTACTATGTACGTGGCACTTGGGACGAGGATGACTGCTTTTGGAAGCATAGCAGAACTGACAAACTGAAACATGTGCCTGTATGTTTGGACTCATGGACTTAAGGTAGTACAGCTGGTTTAACTCCTTTGCTATTAGTAAGTCTGGGGGTTACCAGTATTTCTTCTTCAGGAAAAAAATTGTAATTAAGATGTACTTGAATATTAGAAAGTATAATTTGGAAGGGTGCAATCTGGTTGTGCCAAGTCTTTATTTTTTTTAATTTTTATCTTTATCTTTATTTATTTTTTACAGTCCAGTCATTATCCCCCCTCCTGGTATTCCCTCCCACAGTTCTTCATACCATTCCTCCTTCTTCCTGTCTCCAAGAGGATGTCCCCACCTCCACCCTACTAGACCACCCCACTCCCTGGGGGATCAAGTCTCTCTAGGGTTAGGTGTCTCTTCTCTCACTGAGGCCAGACCAGACAGTCCTCTGTTGTATATGTGTCCAAGGCCTCAGACCAGCTAGTGTATGCTGCATAGTTGGTGACTCTGTGCCTGATGGATCTTGGGGTCCCAGGTTAGTTGAGACTGCTGATCTTCTTATGAGGTCTCCCTCCCCCTCAACTTCTTCTAGCCTTTCCCTCATTCAACCACAGGGGTACTCAACTTCAGTTCATTGGTTGTGTGTAAGTATATGCGTCTATGTGTGTAAGTATATGTCTCTATATCTCAGTCAGCAGCTTGTTGGACCTCTCGGGGGGCAGCTATGCTAGACTTCTGTCAGTAAACATACCATAGCATCAGTAATATTGTCAGGCCTTGGAGCTTCCCCTTGAGATGAATCCCAAGATGAACCTGTCAATGGACATCCTTTCCCTCAGTCTCTTCTTCATTTTTGTACCTGTAGTTCTTTCAGACAGGAACAATTCTGGGTCAGTGTGTTTGACTGTGAGATGGCAACCTTATCTCTCCACTTGATGCCCTGTCTTTCTTCTGAAGGTGAACTCTATAAGTTCCCTCTCCCCACTGTTGGGCATTTCATCTAAGAAGTTCCCTCCCATGGAGCCCTGAGAGCCTCACACCTCCCAGGTCTCTGATACATTCTAGAAGATCTGCCCCCACCTCCCATCTCCTGAGGTTGCCTGTTTCCATCCAATCTTCTGGCCCTCAGGGCTTCATTAATCTGGAGGTTCCTTAGAAAATTAGAAATAGATCTACCTGAAGACCCAGCTATATCACACTCTTGGCCACATACCCCAAAGATGCCCTATCATGCCACAGGGGCACAGACTCCACTATGTTCATAGCAGCCTTATTTGTGATAGCCAGAAGCTGGAAACAACCCAGATATTTCACAATGAAAGAATGGATACAGAAAATATGGTTCATTTACACAATGCAATACTATTCAGCTATGAAGAATGTGGACATCAGGAGTTTTGCAGGCAAATAGATGGAACTAGAAAATATCATCCTGAGTGAGGTAACTCAGACCCAAAAGGATATTAATGATATGTACTCACTAATAAGTGGATATTTGTCAAAAAATATAGAATACCTAAGATACAATCCACAGAACTGAAGAAGGTTAACAAGCTGAAGGGCCATAGTGAGTATACTTCAATCCTATTTGGATGGAGAAGAAAACAATCACAGGGAGGGGAGCAGAAGGAGAACAGACCTGGGTGGGAGAGGGGAGAGGGGAGAGAAGAGAGAGGAGAAGGAAGAGGGAAGAGATAAGGGGAACACGATCAGGTGCCATGTTTTAAAATAGACATTGGTTAATAATAGACATTTGGTTAATTATTTTCTACCACATTTTCGGTAGTTACATTGTTCTACTATTTAGGAATTTTTTTACATTAAAATAGTCAATCAACCTTATTTTACAGTTCACCATAATGTTTTGTGTCTGGTTTTTGGTGACTTACTTGTTTATTAATTATAAGCAAAGTTTTATTTGGAGACAAGTTGGATACATGTATAAAGTTAGTATTTAATGGTTGAAAATACGTCTTACATGTTAAATACCAGATATAAACATATCTGGTCTTAATATGTTATAGAATTAAATATGGAGGATGACAGATGGGTTTGTGTAATCTATGAGGAGTGGGAGGAGTGGGATGGAGAAATATGTCAGCTGAGGAACTGCTCCAGGAACTCAGGTCAATTAAAACCTGTCAATAGAAGTTATCATCTATAAAAAAGAAAGTTCAAGTCATTGTTATTCCAAGAAGAGTTACTCTTGGAAAAAAGAAAAAAAATCTGTCTCTACCTCATTCAGAAACTGACATGAAAATAATGATCTAAGGATATTTCTAATGGCTTGGAACTAGGGCTGGTAGGAGGAAACAAGCATGGCATTTGAATGTCTTGTCACCACAGACAATGACAACGCAGTTACCATAGTAGTAATACCCAGAGCTCTCCTGAGACACAACTTTGAGATATGCTAGACTCCTTAGAACCACATCAAATATGTACTAGTATATTTCTCCAGCACAAGCTATGATTATTAAATCTTAAAGTTTATTATCAGCAATACTAGCCTTTGTTCCTGAATCTTCACTTAGCTTAGAGAAGATCTATAAGGTTGTGAGAAAAATATTATCTCTGTAATTATTCTTTTGTTCATCATGCTCAGAAAATTGACTCAGGAAATTATTGCATAAGTTGCTAATGTCTCTCAAGGTTGGTGACTAGGGACATCTGCCAGCAACACTTGACAGTTTCTCATCATTCAACTACATCTTTAACAGCAGGAGCCAGTCCTGGTGAATTACAAATACTTGGCAGCCTCTGAAGATTGGCCTTATCATTTACATAGAGAAGTGAGGCCACATACAACAGACAGGATGTGTATACAGAGATATTTTATAAGAGTTAGTCTTTGTTAGGAGTGATAAAGTTGGATAACAATATTCCACTAATCTTAGTTGCTGAGGTTATGAAAGAATTTGAGGGTCCAGAGTGTGAAATGTCAAGTTCATATTGTCCTACTCACTAATTTCCAACTCTAGCCCTCAGGGTGGTCCACAGGCAGCTGCCACAGAAACTACCTCATCTGTCACTCTCTTTTAATAGTATGCAACTGCAGAAATAAAGGAAAACAAGCAATACTTTCCCTAGAGATATACCTTCTTGCAGCTCAGATATTTCAGGAGTAGTATAGAAGTTGTCATCTAAACATTACCTTCTTTTGGGTCAAACATTTAACCCAGTGGGAAGATCATAAAGGAAGATAGGAAATGAATTAGATTTTGGAATCTGAGGGGCATTCATGGATGGATTTTAAAGTTTTTTTTTTCTTCTAGTATATAGATCAATGAGTTTTAGGTCAGTGCTTTATATGTTACCATATTTTTACTGTGAGTTTTGTCTCTTTACCATCATTGCCAGAACAGTAATTCATAAGTACACTAAATACTATGTACTTACATGTACTTATATATACTTCTCTTTCTATCAGTCTATCAGGTATATGTCACCTGGTCAAAAAGCTAAGTGACACAATGAATATAGTTGGATTTAAAGATAGATGTGCTTCATCAATACACTGTTTATGGATAATACACATATTCACCTCTCAGCAATTTATCATTGTTCTGATAGCTTAACAATACTCTGTTAAGTCTAAGTATGGTAGTACTGTTCTTGTTTGTTTGTTTGTGTGTTTGCGTTTTGAGACAGGGTTTCTCTGTGTAACCTTGGCTGTCCTGGAATTCACTCTGTAGACCAGGCTGGCCTCGAACTCAGAGATCTGCCTGCCTCTGACTCCCGAGTGCTAGGATTAAAGGCCTGCACTACCACTGCCTGGCTGGTAGTACTGTTGTTTATTAAACTATTAAAATGTCCCAATATCAATTAGTTACTAGCTTATGGCTCTTGTCCCCAAAGTATTTCCAACATTATCCAAACCTTGTTTGGTATTTTCTATTAAGAATAGACATAAATTACATAACTAAGCATAGCTGGATATCATGTTTCTTACAAAACTCTAAGAATATAATTCATTCAATGCAGTAATAGCAACACAGGCTCACTGATCATTTTCTATCAGCAATAATCCAAATCATTATACTTAATATTTATCTTTTGTATAGCAGTGCTTTAACATACTATGATTGCCATATGCATTTTTTTTTTTTTTTTGGTTTTTCGAGACAGGGTTTTTCTGTGGAGCCCTGGCTGTCCTGGAACTCACTCTGTAGACCAGGCTGGCCTCGAAGTCAGAAATCTGCCTGCCTCTGCCTCTGCCTCCCAAGTGCTGGGATTAAAGGCGTGCGCTACCACCACTACCACCCCCCCCCCGGTGCCATATGCATTTTTGACTGATAAATGGAGATACCCATTTGGGTATCAAATAATTTGTTTGAAGTAACACTAGTAATAGGTGAGACGATCTTTAATGGTCTTGTTTTGGAATCTGGGTCTTCAACACTCACCTGCTCAGCCTCCCCAAGCATGCAACATTGTCTATTCTATGTCAAGAATATTATATGTTTCCTAAGATAAACATAAAGATTTGCTACTATTTGCTTAGATTTGACTTTACTAGATCCCAGCTTAACTTCCATATTTATGAACATGGGTTAGTGTAGACCTCCTTTCACGGTATGAACCTGATGTTTATTTACCAACAAAAGACAGTTAAGAAGGCTTAGAGGAACGTAATTAAAAAGCAATAAACTTCTAAGGCAGCAGGTCTTGCTGTGTTGCTATAGAAACAATGGAAATTTCTGGTCACTGACCTTTCAGGGAATGCAAGTATACACTTTTCATAAGACTCATCAGGATATTCTGGTGCGTTTTGAAATCCCCTTTGTAATTCTGGATGATTTTAAAGTTAAATTGTATTGTTCCATATTACTATAGAGTCAAAGTAGAGCTCTTTGAATAAATATTTTTAACTGATTCTAATATAAGATCTAAGATAAGCACAGTGACCATAGGAGCAGCAAAGAAAAAGAAATTTTAGATGAGTGTATTGGGATTTTAGGAAGCAAAGTCACCTTTTAAAAATTTCTGATGCTATACCTGTTCTACTACATTTTGAGTCCTTCTATCTTATGTTTAGCAAACTATGAAAATATAGCTTCACTGTATGAAAATGTAACTAGAAATTAGGAGTTTATCACAAAACATTAAGATATCAATATCATTGACCAATGGAAATTCTTAGCTCATTCCCTTACTATGGTAGTACATTCATATACTAGGTTATTTCACTGATAAATAAACACAATTAAAATTCCTAGTTAAGAATGAATTTATCTTTTTTTTGGCTATTTAGCAGAAACCAACTATCAGTGATTCAATGGAGACGTGACAAAGCTTGCCTTATGGTTGACTATTGTTATGATTACATAAATATTTCAGTTTGTATTGGAAATAAATGAAGAGGGTAATCAGGAAATACATCATTTAATTTCAATAAAATACTTATCAATGGGTGAATAGATTACTTAATATCAGAAATATCTCTCCAGATTTAAACTGTCATAGCACAAAGGCACCCGAAGAAAAAATAGATACATCCCAATATTTGTGCCCTGAGCAGTACAATCCACACTACTGCTTAGACATCTAAAAATTTCTGTTATGTAGTGGAACATTCTTCCTCGAGAGACTTTGTGAAGGCTGGGACTCCAGGTCCTTCCTCTTACTAGAGAAGTAGTCTGGATCAAATCACCAGTAGGTGCTTAATTTTGTTCATGTAATAAGTGAGACAGAAAATTCAATTTCTTGGTGTTGTGAGAATTAAATGACCTAAAATTATTTATTAAAATCATACCTACATCTATATTAGGCAAATAATGTTTTCTTAAAGTATTTCCAAATCCAGGGGCAGAGCTAGCATGATCATGCCAGTCCTGATGTGTTGCAATGCCCAAAGCAGAAAGAAGAATTCAGGTACACTCATCCTACATAGAAATACAACTTCCCCAGGTCAACACCAGGGGCAGTGTGCTAAGTTTTTAGTAAGAAAAATGTATTTTCTTCCTTGGGATGGGTTTAAATACCACAGTCTCTTGTACAAAGAAAAGAAAGAAATACTGCACTCAGGCTAAAGTGTCCCATAAAACTGTCTCCAGTGTAAGATAACAGTAGTGAGTACTAGGTCTTCAAGTTATTCTCGACTTCTGACTCGGTTCCTTAATTAGAGGTTTCCAAGATTCTCTACTTAGTTTTAATGATTTTTCAGGAGTAGTACACAGTTTACTCAGTATATTATCACTTTATTGCAAAAAATAGAATCCAGGACCAGCCAGATAAAGAAGATGCAAAGGGCAAGGTGGTAGATGTGTGCTGGGAACCTCAGGAAATCTCTGAATGCTCACATGCCTAGAAGCTGTCTAAGCTCTGACTTAGGGACTTTTACAAAGAAATAGTAAAGATGGATCTTAAGGTCTAGATCTTTTCCCTTCATTGGGGACTGGAATAGAGTCTAATAGCTTTAAGTTTATAAACATGGTTTGGCATTTCTGGTGGCTGAAGCCAGGACTTAGAATACATATCTTGAAATATGTTCACCTTTTGGCTTGCTGTGTATTTGTAACTGATGGAAACAGAAAGCTTTGGAATTAAAATGTTCCTCTCTCTCTCTCTCTCTCTCTCTCTCTCTCTCTCTCTCTCTCTCTCTCTCTCTCTCTCTCCCTCCCTCCCTCCCCCCCTCCCTCCCTCCCTCTTTCTCTGTCTTTCTCTCTCTCTCTCTGTCTCTTCTTCCCTCCTTCTCTCTGACCTTTCCATCTCTGAAGACCCTCAAGTAATACCCACCCACCTTCGAAGGAAGGAATGGTAACAGAAGCAACAAAAATACAAATAGGATTTTCAGCCCTCTCAGTATATTGCCATTAGGTTATATGACATTTTAAGTTAACCTTGGTTCTATAAAACTGTTTATTTTTCTACAAAATTCAACCATAAAAATATAGTTTCTTTGTATTTTTATTCTTTAACTCCTGAATGCTCATCTATCATGCCAAACTTTAGCTATTGAAGTTTGCTATTAATTTTGACCTTCTTTCTTACAGAGATTTTGCCATCCTTATGCTGATTGAGGAGAATATAGTGCTTTCTTTCTTATATATCACCAAGCTTTGGAAGCCAAATTGCATGTATTTCATCAGAACAAGAGTCAAGATATTCTTCAGCATTGGGAGCTATGTCCAAACCACAGATAGATGGATGATAGATAGATAGATAGATAGATAGATAGATAGATAGATAGATGGATGGATAGATAGATAGATCAGCTATTAGAATAAGAGACACAGTTAGCAATCATATGGTTCACACAATCACAATGCTTTTAAAATACTCAGCCAGGTATTAGAGGCAGAATCTATCTGTACATATTTCCTAAGACAGTGTCTCAAACCCATGATCCTCCTGCCTCTGAATAGATTATAAGTGTACTAGTTATATGACACTATATTTATAAATTCCATTATATTACAAATAGCCACACAAATTAGGAAGTATACTTGCATCTTACAATCCAGAGGAGAGACTTTTGAAAAGGCACAAGTTGAAATTCCAAAGTGTACTCTTGATTGTGTAGTGCTGCCAATTGTGGGGCCCAAGCCTGCTGTGGAAGGCCTCCTTTAAAGTCCTTGGTGGACTCATTATAGATCAAACAGCTCTGACTTGGGATTTAAATCTGTAAAGCTAAAGCTTTAGTCAAGAGGCATCCTCAGGCTCCACTTCTCAGGAGCAGGACTCCTATCAGAGCTTGTGTGAACTGAGGAACTTTCTTTAGGTGATGAGTGAAATACTCTTAAGATAAAACAAAGCCAAGTAAAATTTACTGCTCGCACATTAACAGCCAGACACTGCTTAAGAGAAGAAGAACTTTATAATACCATATCCATCAATAGCAATACTCAAGGACAAGCACATTTTCCCTCTAATCCTACACTGTTTATTGGCATTGTCGTCAATTCAATTTTGTTCTGTATGTTTCCTTTTTAAAAATAGGGTACTTTGGTAAATTTAAGACACACCCTAAACAAAATCTGGGCTATCTTAATAATGAATCATTCGCCAACTTCAGGGAAACGTAAATTAGGTAAGGAATTATCACCTATTTCCAGCATCAAAGCACACGGACAACTGAACACTCCATAGTATTTTCTCAGCTGGGCAGAAGGAATTTCCAGTGGTGCTATCTTCATGGTCTCCCACTCCTCTTCCATTCCTATCACTACCCAATATGGATCAAGTACTCATGACCATACAGAAAGGACAATATTTGTTACAGTAGGTACATTTTCTGTAAGTGATTTTCACCGTGACTCTGTTTTTCTCCTGAATATTTAGAAAGATGAACTCAGTAATTTTTCAGTCAGTCAAATTTTGTCTGAATTCATGGGGAATTAATCCTATCTAAGGAAAACTTTTCCTAAAATATATTCCCAAATCCCTGTTATTCACAAATTGACATTTCCTTTTGTGCCATTTTGCTTTAACTTTTGCATACCTGTTGTTATCAAATATGCAGCCTGCTGACTGGGGTCCCTGAAGAATTTTGGGGTACTTTCTGGGTTCTTGTATACACACACACACACACACACACACACTCACATATATACAAATATATATATACATATATATATACATATATATATGTATATATATATACACATATACATACATGCAATAAATTCCAAATTAAGCAGATTCTTTCACAGCTTGCTTCTGATATGCTAATGTGTCTTATGAATATGTAAAAGGTTCATTATCCCTCCTCACACTTTTTATTTCTAATGAAGTGTTTCTCCATTGCAGCCACAGGTCTGAGCAGGACTGTAGATAAAGCTGGCTGTGTTCAATGGCACTGGAGAATCCTTCCTGCAGGTGAATGTTCCATCTCTAAATCCTCTCTGTTCCTTAAGACAGTGTTAAAACTTTTCATTCCACTTCATTGTATCAGTTGTCACTTCATGTTCATGTTCCTGATATGCATGATTTTGTTATGAAAGTGAAACAAGGCAGGAAAAAGATTTTGCAATGAGATAATATTTTATTTTATTTTTCACCATTTATATACAAACACAAGTTAATAAAACACATCACGAAACTGTAAAATTCATAAATTAATATTTATAGGTGCATAGTCTCATGCTCACATATTTTAAAATATATATTAACAAATTTCACAACACATCGTTCTTCTTAGATATAAAGAATCATTAAGGATACCTAAAACTCTTAGAGCAAATCACAACTTCTTAAGAACAGCAACAACAACAACAACAGACGGTAAAGATTTAGAAATAAGTGGTAGTCACTTAGGTGTTTTAAGTTTTTTCTAATATTTTAAGTATGAAGCCACAACAATATTCACAGCACACAAGACCCTGCTACCATGTACTCACTGCAGTGAGAGGGGAGCACCGGGATGCTGAGGGGCAGGTACAGGACACCGATCACTGCTGATGGAAGACTTTAAAACACACTGTACAGCTTTGAGAAAAGGTCATGACTGGGCACATTGGAACTGAGCACTTGTACGCCATGGAAGAGCAGCCGGCAGATTTTAGGAAACTGGGTGCCATGACATTCTTAGGCTTCAGGTTCATAGTCTTGGTAGCCTTCCTAATATCAGGAAAAAAAATAACAGCATGTCTAATCAGTGAAGTGACAGATATCAACTGTCTGCTTTACAGGAGGGATGTTCAGCCTTTCAATACAGATAAAAATTGATCCTCAGAACAATGTTTGGAACTAATCTGTCATGAACATTTACTGTTTTTTCCATACATATCATCTGTAAGTTATAGAGGTCAACACAGGTAGATTATTAGGCCCAATTATAGATAAATCATTTTATCTCTGTTCTCATCCTGCAGTATGAATTGGCTGGGGCTCTGGATTATCTCCTTTGCTCTGCATTGTGACTGTGAGCACCTCAGTGAGCTGCAAGATGCCTCTTCCAGAGCTCATCATTCTCCTTTCTCTCATCCATTGAAACACCACCTTCATGGGAGGCTTCCATGCAAGTTCTTTTACTCTAAAGCCCAAGCCTCCTGGGCAAAACCCAGATAACGTTCATGACGGTAATGACCCAATGTAACTGAATTTGATAGCCTTCCTCAAAATTAACACCAATAATATCAGGATTCTGCTGTTAAACTAAACTTATCATCAAACTCTTTTTTCAAATGTAAATATAAACTTAAATGACAAAGTTAACTTGGGGCTCTACCATTTGTCTAAAACCTTAGTTATGTCTTCAGCCTTAATCTACCATTTTTCTGTTTTCTAAGCATGATTCATAACTGCCCATTGTTGTTCAGACATTTCTATATGCCTTTGTTTCTGGCAGTCTCTTGTGCTAGAATGTTCTTATTTTGACCTACCTTACCTCTCCCACAAAGATTAAAATCATTTTCGCTAGAACATTTCTTGATTGAACTGCCCAAACCATAATATGAGAGAGACCTAATAGTAGCAGTTTTGATGGTACATGTTGGTATGATCCAAATCCAAAAATACCTAAAATATTTTTATTACTGTTCTGTATACAGGCATTTACCTCTGAAGGCATTTCATAAGCCTCACTGCCAGGATCCACAGGCATGTCTTCCAGGATTCCTTCTTGTGGGTACCCCTCTTCACCCTACAAAGAGGGAAGAGAAAGCACCATAAGATAGTGTTTTAACTTCTGAAACACAGCTTGAAAAAACACCTTATGTCAGATACATCTTCGAGGTGCTGCAAGGATTGTTATCAGAAATGCATTCTTCAGTATTATTGATGGGTTCTCACTGTACCAAAGCACTAGGAAAGCACTGTGTAAACATGGGTTACCAATTTGAAGAGTACAAAGATTTTGCCCAGGTAACTCATTACCCTGGAAGCTGCCAAAGCTAAAGTCCATATTCTGCACAATGTTATAGCAATAGTGGTTTGTAGTCAATGGGTAATGATGAATCAAATAATGGTAATGTATTCAAAATTTTTCTGAAATCATATGACAATTCTCTAATAGGGAGAACTTATTTTTGGTGTAATGTTTAACAGGACATCTTTGTGGACAGAACACACATAGCACTTCAATGCAAAAGTAAAAATGTTCCAAGAAAGTGAAACAAACGACAGAAAAATGATTATTATTTTTTATTTTTCCTAAATTTGAAAAGGTAAAGTATGTGAGATTTTAGTTCATTGTTTTCTTTATTTTATGTACACACATATGTGTGTGCACTATGTGCATGTGTGGTGAATGAAGAGGACAGAAGAAGGCATCACATTCCTTGGAACCGGACCTATAGACCTTTGTGATTCTCCATACGAGTGCTAGAACATAAACTAGGGTCTCTTTGGAGAGCTGAAGTTTTAAATTATACATACTTGAAGTTACAAAAATCAAAGATATGACTGGACAAAACTTCAGATTATCTCTCCACAATGAAGACCCTAGCATTCAGCTTGACATGATGTGGCTTATTTGTCTTCTCCATCAAAAATCTTTTGTTCCACTAAAGTAATTACTGAATGAGAGTTCAGCAAATATTCAAAGAGCAGAGATGCAACTAGAATCTAAATGGGCTTATTCAAACAGATCAAAAGATACTCAGCTTCTGTAGACAATATGCTCAGTGTAAATGCTATCTCCCTCTGCTTTTATTGTAGACACGATGGACAGGTGGGCAGAGGGGAGAAACAATGGTTGACACTAAGGCAAGGGCAGACTCTGAAGATCATGCTTTTGGCAGCTGGGCAGGGTAGCTTATAAATCACTCTATACTGATATATAAACCCAGAGAGGTCAAGTTGTTTATAAGTTAAATAAGATTCAAACTGTCCCCAAAACACCTCACTTCAAAATGTAGAGTCACAGTATTTTTACATTGCAGTATAAGAATCCAAGTTTTTGTTGTGTTGTGGTTCAGCACAAGAACTTGATCACAAGATGCACTTTACACTTCCAGTCTAAGTTATCAATCTTTTGTGATTCTGGGCATGTTACCACCACTCCTCAGCATCAACTAACTTTAGTGAGAAAAGACAGCAGAGAGGTTTTTTCATTTGTATATAACTGAGAGAAGCAAGTAGCATAATGGACCCCTCCCGCTGATGTTTACATGCTTTTCATACAGCTCATGCAAAGGAAATGTAGGAAACCACTTCTCTGGTGCATTTTCCAATGTAACCTGTTAGGTTTATGTTATAAACTCGATAAGACATATGAAAGGCCAGTCCTGGGGGTTGCTAACTCTAATATTCCTACATTAGTTGAAGAGGATTTCACAGACTGTGGGTGTCCACGCAATAAGGGGATAACTGTGTTTGCCCTTCAAAGTCCATCCAGATAATGCTGAATGTGTCTTAGAAATTCCTTCCTAGGTTTACCATGTAATACAACCAACTAAATTCCATCCATGTCAATTCTAATCCTAATATCAGCCAAGTTGTAAATCAATAATGTTTGGTTACTTTTTAAAAACACAGAATATGTGTTTCTGTTTCTTAGTACCTCCTTTTCTTGTGCTAAAGATTGTACTCTTCTGCCATTCATTTAGGTAACACTGTGTTTCACAAATCTTGAGAAGTTACCTTAATCAAAGTTTTTTAAGACATTCAAAACTTAGTTTGTAGTCTAGGGTTTAATAAAATCATAAAGGACCCATAATTTCTATAATAAAAGTGAAACCACAGAAGCGTCCATAAGTTTATCTGTGAACATGTTCCAGGGGAGCACTATATCTTTTAAATATAAATACATCCTCAAAAGAAGAGAGATGTTGTCTAAATAAAAAGCAAGAGTGTCTTTACCTATAAAAAACACTGATGGGTAACTGGCATGTGGGAAACACCTGTCAAAGGGCAAAGATCTAGTTCAAGTCGAGGTGTTGGTAAAGATTTAGTGGTCATACAAAAGACAGGCTCACATCCACCATTTTCCTGCAGAGAAGATTGTCAAAATCCTATGTCAAGGATATCAAATATGTACCTCTTCTTTTTCAGGGAGATCTGTGCTACAATACCACCTGGCTTCTTTTGTATAGCTCATATACTACCTGGACTTTAATGTGTGCTACTTGGTCCTTACTGTATATCCTGCATCCTACCTGGCCTCTAATGCATAGCCAGCAGGCCACATTGCATCTAATGAACAGCTTGTATTCCACTTCTCCCAAGCCTCCTGTGTATAACTTGAATTCTATCTGGTCTTTAATGCATAGCTTGAATCCTTCTAACCCCTAATATATAGTTTCCATCCTACCTGGATTCCAAATGCATAGTGGATATCCTACCTTCCATCTCCATGCAAAGCTTGCATCTTCCTAAATTCCTAATTCATGCTACCTGGCTTTTTCATGCACAGTTTCCATCCTACCCAGCCCTCATGAATGTCTTGTAACTTCCAGTCCCCTAATGCATAGCCTGTACCCCAATGTCTCTGCATGTACAGTGTGCATATTGCTTGGCTCCCATGTATGGCTTGCATCTTACCTGCCCCCCCCATGCATAGCTTGCATCATAATTTTCCACTGACATTTGCCACAAAGTATTTTGTATAGGATAATTCTTGGTGGCAAAGTTAGAATACAGAAAACAAGGATTATTCATGAAAACACGAAGTTAAGATCAGAACTGACCAAAATTTCCAACTGACCTTGGAAATTACTGTCCACTGTAATCAGTCATTTGTAACCTCCACAGTGTCATGTAGCAAAAGAATATAACAATGTACTAGTTAACAATATGAGTACAGTAAAATAAAAGATGACCTTTGCTTCAAATTTTACAAGGAGCTAAAGGAAAACTGGGGTTTCTGAAAGACAGAAGAGTACATGTAACAGTATATGGTGGTTTTTCAGTGGTAAGGGCTTATCAAGTACCTGACATCTACACCTATAACACTGAAAGTAGCAGGTCAAGATTTGACCCCACCACTCTTATGCTAACATATGTTTTGGAAGAGACCAGTATTTTGTTGTAAAGTTAGGAAATAACGAAATAATTAATAAACAAAACAACACATTTGCTCAATAGAGCAACTCATAAAGATGAAAAAAAAAAAAAACAACAGCCATAAAGACAATGGAAGAAATTTAAAAAAATTGACATAATAGGGCAAGATTCATTTATGCATACATCTTAGTGTGTTAAGTGCCTCTAATACAAAATACATCCCAGAATTCCATTTTAAATAAAAAAAATAACATAGCTCTATTTAAAAACAAGAAAATGTGGTTGAATAAAATTTCTCCCAGAAGCCATGGTTTATTATACCAAACACCAAATTCCAGGAGTGGGATATTTTTCTTGAGTTGTTCATCACTAAGACCCAAATAAACTCGTCAAACAATATAGGTTCTTGCCATTCTTCTTTGTTGTCAATCACAAGTAGATGATTAGGCTATATTGCTGAAGAAACAAAACAACTTGGATGCAGGACTTAGAGAAGTCCATCAGGATCAGAGCTGGAAGCTTCCTCCCTGCCAACTAGCTCTCATAGTCATACAAGGCACTGTGCAAGATACTCAAAGTAAGAAAAAACAATGTACTTATCTTATTCTACAATCTATGAGGCCAACATTCCAAGCACAATATGTATTAGTGCTACTACTGTATGGGAAGTAACCAATTGCTCTCTGGTTGAAATAAAGACCTGCTTCAAACTAGGGAATCCAAGTCTAGCACTATAAACATTACAAAAAATAACACCCCGGTAGGGGATATAGTACATCCTTGGGAAGAACTGAATAGTGTTGCTTAGCAAATTCACTTATTATCAAGCTGCCTCTAAATATCTATGTCGTACTCCTAAACAAATGCTACATTCAATCTCAATAAGATAAGCCTCTCCTTCCAGTGAACAGTGGTGAATGTAGAGACTCATGTTTACAAAAGGCTGCTCAACTTTAAACAATACATTTATCCTATCGCCTCTAAGGACCTCTAAGGTATTGAAGAATGTGATAGTCCTGCTGACTACATTGAGACAGCAGCTCAGCTCGGCTCACCAGGGGTCTGGAGCCAGCT
>NW_022196903.1:55093866-55095172 GCF_008632895.1 Mastomys coucha
GTAGTCAAACCTCTACTGGTTCAGTCAGTACGGTGGCTGGGAAGACTCAACTTTCTGTCAGTACGAAATGTGATGTACCTCGCTTCAGAAAGCAGCGTGTTGTGCATAAGTCTGTGCCCTCCCAGATTAGGGAGTGTTCTTAAGGTGGGTCTCGCCTGGTTAAAGATGAACTCGAGACCAAGATAGGAGAATTAATTGAAGAAATCAGGGAAATTAAACTTCAGGCAGGCAAAGAGAAAGACAGCTACCGGATTGCAGATGAGGAAATGGGTCCCAGAGCCTGAGTTTCTGGCCAGGGTG
Organism: Mastomys coucha; assembly: GCF_008632895.1. NCBI lineage: Eukaryota > Metazoa > Chordata > Mammalia > Rodentia > Muridae > Mastomys > Mastomys coucha. The sequence continues at coordinate 55,094,167 of NW_022196903.1, forward strand.
ATGGTAGTTCTGTAACACATCCGGCTGCGGAACGTAGAAATCAGAATGACGATATGCACAGATATTATCAAGTCCTTGATGTTAAGTTCATTAAGGAATTAAAAGGAGCTGTGGAAAATTACGGCCCGAGTTCCCCCTTTACTCAGGCCCTAATTAGCAATATCATAGAACTTGGATTGTTACCTCAGGAGTGGAAAATGTTATGTAAGGCAGTGCTTACACCCGGAGATTACCTGTTATGGATTTCTGAATGGCGCGAGCTTAGCAGGAAAAGTGCCGTGCAGTATGCTCAAACAGATCCAGAGTGGACCCTAGATATGCTTCTCGGAGAAGGCACGTTTGAGAATTGCACTCGGCAAATAGATTTTCCCTTTGGGGCGCTAAATCAGATTGCTACTTTGGCACGCAGGGCTTGGTGCATGCTACCTATGAAGGGAGGGGACGGGGTAAGCTTGACCAATGTCCGACAAGGTCCAGAAGAGCCATTTCAAAATTTCGTGGCCAGACTACAGGAGGCAATTAGCAGAACCCTGAGAAACCCGTTTGCAGAGGGGCCTCTGATTTCACAATTGGCTTTTGAGAACGCTAATGCGGCATGTAAATCTATCTTGCTGCCTCACAAGAGACAAACAGATATCTCAGGGTATATTCGCCTGTGCGTTAACATGGGAGCGGCGTATTATCAAAGCGCAGCGGTGGCTGCTGCGGTACAAGAGACGCCCGCCCCTGGGGGCTTAGCCCGCGGGCATACCCACAAAAGGTGCTTCATATGCGGAAGCTTTAACCATTTTTAACGCGAATGTCCTGACAGAGCGGGTATTTCGGGAAATACGCAAGCGAGTGCTAGACAGAAAGATTAGTACGACAGATTGACTCAGAGAAGCTGATGCCTTAAGATATGCTCCTCCCAGCCAGTTTTGCCTTGTTTGAATCTTTTATTTTTTTTACTCACTTCGTCAGTTTTTTTTTTTGTGTGTGTGTGTACGCATTTGTTCGTCTGCTTTAG
>NW_022196903.1:55096372-55123503 GCF_008632895.1 Mastomys coucha
CCCGCTTATTTCCACAGAAACTCGACTTCCCCAGTTCGCGAATCACCCACGGTATGAAGTGAAACTGCAGGCCGGTTTCCTTCAGAAGAAGTGGCAGCAAAAAGATCGTAAGGGCCAAAAGAAAGAAACAGTGTTCCTTGGCAAGTCGAGGGGTGGGATGGTGAGCAGGGGAGGGGGGAGGGAACAGGGGTTTGTTTTAGTTTTTGTTTTTGTTTTTAATTGAATTTTATTTTTTTTCTTTTTTGGGAGGGGAACCTGGGAAAGGAGATATTGTAAATAAAGAAAACATCTAATTAAAAAAAAAAAGAATTTCAATCATGAACCCATAGAAGCTACAGATGCCTGCTCTGTATATGCATAAAAATGAGCCTGTCAAAGACAGAAATAGATAGAAGGGCTCAGATGACCCTATCTCTCACTGCTGTATTATTTACTATTGATTGTATTGGGAAAGGGTAAATCATTGCCTTCAGTTTTATACCTACTAATTGATAACACCATGTACTAATGTACAGTCTCAACCAAAAGTTCACATAAAAGGGCCTGATTAAACCAAATAGGTCACAAAACAAAACCAAAGGCCATGAATCTGGGAAAGGGGCCAGTAGCAATGGTGGGAGTGAGGTCTTAAGAGGGATGAAGGGGAAATAAGGGTGTTAGGAAGAGAGTAATTAGGAGGTGTGTGTGTGTGTGTGTGTGTGTGTGTGTGTGTGTGTGTAATAGTTAAGTAAATGTAATTGAAAAAGTATATACAACAAATACTCCATTTCCCACATAGGAAACCCACATACATATAAATTACAAAGCACATTTTACTAAAGAGAACTAACCATGTATTATATGGACACATTAAAAAGTGTACTTGACAGAAATGAAAAACTTATTAGAAAGTAACTATAAGATATTAACTGTGTATCCAGGCTTTTCTGTTGTCAGGTTTTGCCCTGGCCTAGATATTCATCACAACAAACAATTTACAACTTGAAGGGGCTTTGTTCTGCATGAAAAGCACATGAGGCTGGGAGATGGGCTTGAAAAGTGTCCCTTTCTATGCATGAGCAACTGAGTAGAGTAGCTTGTCACTGTATTCTCTGGATAGGGATAGGGTGTGTGTGTGTGTGTGTGTGTGTGTGTGTGTGTGTGTGTGTGTGTATTTGCATGGGGGAGCAGGTTAATGATAGGCATGAAGGACAAGTAGATCCCTGGAGCTTGCTGATTAGCCAAGCTAGTCTACTCTCAGTTCCATGTCTCCAAATGATCCTGCCTGGCTGGAAACAGGGGAATAATACTTCCAGGTTGTCTTTAACCTACATATGTCTATTAATAGGCAAGCATTCATATATAAGTACTATATATGTATATATGCATATATATATGTATATATATACATATATATATATATAATAAAATAAAGATTTCAGTAAAAAGACTTGAGTAAAGATTTGAGTTTTTCCTTGACCTTGATGTCTGCCACTAAAATAACAAAAACATAACTGTAGCCTGATTTTAAAAACCACAACAAAATGAATAGCCACAAAGCTGACTGGAGATATGACGTTCCTAGTTCATCTGAAAAGCTACTTTATTATCCTAGTGACTGATCTGCCCTCACTTATTATAGTACGTCCAGCATCATTACATCTAACAAGATTTTCTCAATGAATAGGAAATTGCTATTCATATGTCACACTGGAATAGCAAAGTTAGGGAACATTGATAAGAAATGCTGAAAACACACTGTTCTCCAGTCACATCTGTAGAACAATTTTTCAGATTGCGAATATACTTGGAAAATCTTTTTACAGGCTTTTAATCAATTATCAATAACCAGTTGTATAAATACTTGGCACACTAAGTAGGTATCTATGCAAAAGCATTTTTAAGTAGAGTTATCAGGAGGTAACATGCTATCTTAATCCTCATTCTCTTTGGTAAGCAGCATAGCTCCCACCCTTTTGAATGCACAACCCTGTCATTAGCTGGCTCATTTAATGAGCCTACACAGCAAGGCAACCACTGCCAGCTTTTATTCCTGTTATTTGAATATGATCTGGTGGGAACACTAACACACAATGGAAACCTGAGAATAACCTGCATTTTCATATTTTAGGACTGTTGGGGGAATGTATTTTTCCATATGTTTACATATGTACATGAGGGATTTTTTTTTTTTACTACTATTTTAAACATGTATAGATTGGACTTTTAAAGATAAACTCCCTGGTTAGGGAAGGCACAGGGTATCATCAGAATTCAAGTGGGATGATCTCAGGAAGATTTGCTGCACATTGGGCTCATAAAGAGCATCCTACATCCTGCTTGTAAATGCAATGATCTTTGAAAAGAAGTCCTAAAATCAGTAACTGAATGAAAAAGGTAGACGTGGACCAACTATAAAACAGGATTGATGCTTTCATTTTAGAAGACATTAGGGAATGCTGAAGATATTAAAGGGAAAAGGAGGGAACATTTGCACTTTAACAAGCCATGGCACAGGCGTTTGCTTTAAACAAAGAAAGAGATGACGGACATTCTATCTTACTATCAGACTGCTGGAAAATACTTCAGGCAAAACAAGATGCTTGTATACAAAAAAATGACAAGAGTCATGAGGCTCTGAAAGATACAATGAAGGCTTAGAACTCAATAGATTATGAAATCAAGAACTCTTATGGAACAAAGGGAGGCTAAGTCTTCCTTATCTAAGTTATTAAAAAGCTTTAAGAAAGCTGAAGCAAGAATGGGAGCAGAGGCTAAGTGAAGTCTGGCGGGCCTACCATCCAGAAGGAGAAGTCCCTCACTGGGCCCCAGCCTCTTAGATTGACTGTGCTGTCAGTGTCACCATGGGATCATCAGCACTGCAGGTAGGGCCTTACAGATGACAGCAATACACCTTCCGAAGCATTTGAAAATACTGTCACAGTTAAATATTGTCATACAGTGCGAGTAGCCATTTTCCTTTTTTTTTTTTTTTTAACTTAGAGTTTTTCTGGGAACTTCAAATCTGTTTGAACACATTAGTGGTAAAGAGGGACTCTAAACCAGATTATAACAAAAGCTGATAGGCAAGGGGAAACCAGTCACTCACAGTGCTTCGCGCCTGGCCTGTAACACTGAAGCCTCAGGAGACTGAAGCTGGAATGCCAAGCATTTGAGGCCACTCTTCTTTACATAGTAAGTTTCAAGCCAGGCTGGAATCAAGTGAGGCTTGATTTTAAAACTAAGTAAATGAACACATTAAGTTAAATTTAAAAAAAAAATAAGGTAACTAAAAGCAAATACTACTAAATGTTTTCTTGCCCATCTGACTTATAAATGAACCACAGTAAAAACAAAACAAAACAAACAAAAAACAGAGTCTCCCTGGTGCTTTACTGGCTTCTGGACACATTCCGAAGGCCTTGTAAACCTTATCTGAGCTCAAGCCAGTCCTTAGAGAAGGCTGTCATTAGGATCCCCCTTTCATCCACTGCTGACCACACTGCACCTGGTTCCAAAGTCTGCTCTCCTAATTATTATGTTGTAGTTTGTGAAGCTTCCTATAAATAAACCCTTCATAATAAAGCATTAAGCCAGATTCTGTGAATGAGGTATAATTAATTTCTAAATACCTCAACTATCTCTGGTATTAATTAACGCTTGTTACTATTTGCATCAGGAAGAATAATCTCAGACAGCCAAGGGAATTGAGCGTGTGTGTGCCTGATGTTTTGCCAAGTACAAAAATGGACCTTTTTATTTATTGGGCAGCAAACAAGTTGCTTCTAATGAAGAGCCCTACTCAGGCAATGTTATCTTCTGAATTTGTAGTAAGCCATTTTATTGGAGGTCCTGACATTAGGAACTTCTAGAATAGTTTGAATTATCACTTGAGTGCTTTCTTCTCCCCTGCTGACAAGGAGCAAAGCTTTGCTGAGCACTGAAGATGGTAATCCCTCTTAAGCCCCTGCATTTAAGTCCACTTTGATTATTATAATAAGGCATCATGATCCATTAAGTCCATGGGGCAGATGCTGTATCTAGTTATCAAGTGTCGTTTGCTTACTTATTCACATAGAATATAAAGAGAAAGATTACTTCCTCATCACAGCTGATGACCTCAATGTTGCCTTTCTCTTCTTCATAATAAGGTACTAAATGTTTATTTATAGACTTTTAATTACTTCTAAAGCATCCATTATTTCTGGATTACATACATTATAAAACTCTCAATAAGTCAATCCACAGCTCTGTTCAACATTCTCAATAGATCTTTCTTCAGCATGGTTCCTTAAGATCTACTTATGATTGTTCAACAGGAACTCTCAAGTTTCCCGCAGAGACAGAGTATCCACATTAAGATAATGTGTGCATCTTTATGATTGTAAGCAGTGGCTCCTCATTTGTGTGTAGTGAGAGTGCATGTACATGTGACAGAGAAGTACATCTGGACAAAATTACCACTCTAGGGAACAAATAAAAGCTAGCTTCCTTACAAAACCACTCCAAGCACCTCGTGTCAGAGTCCAGTCCTAAAAACTGCACACATGATGGGTTGTTTGGAAATTCTGAATAAAGTATATCCCTCCACTTCTGAACAAAGTATTTGGTCACTAACTAACCATGTGGCAAATGGTACCTGTAACATTATAGATATTAAACACAGTGGCATAAAGTAGCCAGTAATAATCAGTACATGTTTATATAACAGAATGTTTACTGAGAGTCTATGTACTCAGAGAGTATCTAATTTTGTTATGTATTTCAATAAAACACATATTATTTCATCAATGAGTACTCATTAAGTTTTTTCTTACAAATAGACTTAATTTTTAATCTTTCTATAATAGAAACTTTCTGTCTGCTTTCATCAATTAGTTACATTTGAGGCTCTACAAAACCTTAATGTTTGTCTTTGTCAAAGGCCCCTTCTATATCCCTACTTCTCAGCTGCCCAGCAATTGAGGTTCAGACTGTAGGAACAGGAGCTGAAATCCTAGCCATGGGTGAGAAACATCTGGTGTGAGACAAAAGAACAGGGCAGAAACTGAAAATGCAGCTGCCAGCATCCTTCACTGCAGGCTTACACACAGCAGCCAGAGCAAGGGTTACAACAAACCACTTGGTGGGCCAACTATCCAGCCATGGTTCTGGAGGATGAGTAGCCTTTTATTGATTCTTATGATGCCGTGAAGAAAACAGCTCTTAATATTTTCATCACTGGTTCTCTTAAGTAAAGCAGGCTAAGAACTCTCTGAAAAGCATGACCTTTTCTGTGAGTCTCTGGGTTCAAACTCACAGAAGAGCTAGTGTACTGCCTACAGAACTCTATGATGCTTAGATTGGCCAGACACAACTATGACATAAGCACAGCACAGAAAGGAATGTTGCAGTCTTAGAGCTGACAGATAATCATCTCACAAGTATTAGTGCTTATGAGAGCAATCTGCTGCATGGTGGCCAGATTTGAAAAACATGATATATCCAGTTAAGGGCTTATAAGACTTCTGAAGATATAGACTTATTTTGCATGAAGTTATTTTATATGAAGAATTGACAAAAATCATAAGGACATTGCATTCTTATGTAGCATAAAAACCACAAAGTTTTCATGAAATTGAATAGAAAATGTTATTTCTCTACATTTTAAATCCCTGATGAGATCTATGCTTAATGCCGCCAAAACAACATTGTTCCTGCTAATATCAACCTATAGGTTCTTCAAAAGAAAGAGGAAATAGCAGTATAAACATTTGTATATTCATTCATTTGTGAATGAGGACAAGAGTTGTAGAGTATATAGTGAAATATAAGTTTCACCTCAAATAGTATCAAATCTAGAAAGATAAATGATACATAAGAGCTAAAAAACAGAAGACTGTAACCTTGATCTAGAGCACTGAGAAGTAAAAATAAGAAGTTCAAAATGAAGAGAGATTACTCGCAGAAACATTAGTATTGCATCTCAATATTTTGGGGATGACTGGGAAAACTAAACATGGGATATACCAGGGACAAAATATGGCAAGAGGAAAGTGATACTGTCCCTGTGTGAATGGGAATTGGAGGCAGAATTGGTACCCAGAACACTTGCCGACAGGGTTTGTACATTTAATAACCACCGTGCTTTGACTGGCAGATATAAGGCTAAAATTTCTTTCAGGTAAATCAATCTGGCAGTGACCTGCAGAATGGCTGCCAAACTTGAGGATCAGGTGCTCATGACAGTTAAACCAAAATGTTGGACAGGTTGGGTATTGAAAATGAAGATGGAGTAGCTGTAATCTACTCGATTTGAATTAGCAGTGATTGCTTAAAAGTTGTTCACAGTTTGAATTTTTTGCTACCTGTAAATTATCATACTTGTCCAGCTCAATATTATAGAAATTGAAAAAATATGAACAACTTAATTATGGTTTATGAGAATAGCAAGAACCAGAGCACAGACCTTACATGGAAATCTCAAAGCCACAGGAAACTTTCCAATTCTCATTGGAAAGTTTAAAGTTTAAAGACACCAAAATTCCCAGTAAATGGGTTCATGATAAAAAAAGAACTTTGGAGCTTAGGGAAATAACATCTTTTACTATTTCTTTATTTTTATGTGCAGTGATGTTTTGCCTGCTTGTATGTCTATATGAGGGTGCCATATCTTCTGGGATGGAGTCACAGACAGTTGTCAGCTGCTATGTGGATGCTAGGAATTGAATCAGGTCCTCTGGAAGAATTGCCAGTATTCTTAACCACCCAGTAATGTCACCAACCCAGATCATTTTTTTAGTTATAAGGAATGCCTATGAACAGAGCATCTGACTAAAGCTACACATGCACAACTGTCTTTGACACAGGAGGAGACACTACTTCCACCTTTCAAAGCTGAGCATTACACTAATATCCTCATGAAGGCAGACCGAAGCAAAAGCAATCAGTGCCTTGTCTAAAATATGCAGAAATGTGAGATCATGTGGATTCTAAGACTGTGTGAATGTGGGTATCAGAAAGAAAAGGGATGAACTGATGGGGTTTTTTTGCATTTTTTTTTATTTTTGAGATTACAATTTAATTACATCTCTCCTCTTCTTCCTCCAAACCCTCCCAAATACCACAGCTTGCTCTCCTTCAAGTTTGAGGTCATGTTTTCATTATTATTGCACACATATATGTATTGTATATAGATACACATTTCTAACATAACCTGTTGAGTCCATATAATACTACTTATATATATGTTTTCAGTGCTCACTTTATTGGAATTTGTGTCTGACTAATCATCAAGACAGGGACTGTTATTAATTGTAGAGAAAGAAGACATAGAACATTTCAGTGTACATAAATCCTGTCTGATATACATTGTCTGAGATGCTTCTTCAAATCTACTATGAATAATACATTAAAGACATGAGATATAAAGTGTGTTTTAAAGACAAATAAGAGGAGGCCAGTGTCACTGAGGACTGGGCAGATTTAGACATTGCTAAATACCATAAAAACATCAGTAATATTTATCCTAAACACTATTTTAATGCATACTTTTCTCTCAAATAAATTATTGCCTGGGTTGATGTAGTCATGTGGCTCGGTACCTGACAGCTGGTAGAATTTCTCTGGTACCCTGTTTGTCTGAGTGAAGGATTGTCAGTCAATTAGCCATCCATTGAGTAGCTGATATGGTAATGAAAGAAAGGAGGGCAGCTTTGAAGCAGTGAAGAGAGAGCAGTTGAAACGCTCCAGAGAACAGCTGAGAAGAAATGACGGGAGCAGAGGTCATGAAGACAATGAAGACTGTGAGGAGTTAGATATGAGAAGCTGCACACCTACCTCCTCAGAAAGCTCCAGGAAGCCCTCAGGCATGAAGATGACTTAGACCTAAAACCTGTATCCTAGCTGCTGTCACCAGCTAAAAGCCCAAACAATCCAGCTCTGGAACTATGGCACACTGCTTTAGACATGAGGAAGTTAGGAACAAAGACCTGTTTCAGAAAACTGCAACGCTAGCCATGGTAGCTACGGGTTCTAGCCTTGGTGTCCTAAGGAGGGTTGTTATCTCTGGCAGGAGCTGCCTGCATGCCGAGAGCATTCACTGGAGTTGGAAGTTGATGGCTGCAATAGGTAGTAAGTTCTAGGGCCACCGGTGATTAATGTTCAGAGAAATACGTCTGCAGCTGAGCCTACAGTCATGAATCTCTGCCTAATATACACCCTGATGGGAGAGTCCAAAGATGACACACCCTTTATTTTCTCACTGAAACTGATAAGATCCAGTACAAGAAAGCAAAAGAGAAAGGAGGGTTCATTTATTCACCTAGTAACCCTGTAAAGCAGTCATTCAAGCCATCTTATTTGAGGGTGCATCTCTCTCTCCTTGGGGTGACAATGATGGCCTTCAAGCTCAGTCATGCAAATGTTAAACCGAAGCATGAGTTTTAAGTGCTGAGATGTAGTTGTAGTTGGAAAAGTTCTATAATAGAGTCTGAAAAATAAATTAGAAGGAAATTAGCCAACTGCTGAGAGAGGTAATGTGTAAGTAATGGGACCTGGTGTTTCCCAGGAAGAAGTGAAACATGACAAATAGAACCTGGGCCTTGCCACTGGGGGATTAGTCAGTCAGCACAATGTCTTCATTTTTCTCTAAAAATTAAACATTGTATAAGTTATTAATCTTTTAAGAACAAAATAATGTATAGGTTGTTTTGCATCTATAATGAAAAATACTATCCAAAGTAACAGATAGCAACAATTCTCCAAGGAACATCTTCAGCTAGGTGGTACATAAATGAGTCAGGTGGTCCTACAATGTGACAGCTACTAAAGTTAAACACACATGTAACACATATGCAAAACATTATCCTATCAAATTCTGAATTAAATTCCTGTGTTAAAATATTAGATGTAAAAGAAACCAAAAAAGATATAAAAGAAAAACATTATTATTTGAACATTAAATTGACTTATACAAAAGTGAATTTACTCAATGAACTTTAAAAATTGAAAGTTGCTTTTTAGAAGGAAACACAATCAGATCTGTTTATATTTATTTGTTCTGAACAAAGACTGTTTTTGAATTATCTCTATAGAGAAACTTAATATTCTACTTATCTCTGTTGATACATTCTTGCTACTTTAATCTCTTAATTATATTTTATTTTTACTCCTTGAGATTTTCACAAATAGATAGTATGCATATTGATCCTATCACTTGCTTTTGATAACTCTTAATTCTGAGCTATTCCTTAGTGACATCTGTTGAAAGCTAGCATTTTCCCCTGAAACTGTGGCTCTTCTTGCTTATTCATTTCTTAAATCATAATTTCATGTCTAGTATTTGAACATTTAATCTGTGAAGATTGATCATGACGTAGGCAGTACAAATGTGAAGGGTGATAAAGCCCACCAGTGTAGAGGAACAGTTCACACCACTTCTTGTGTTACCTGCTACCCCATCAAACCCTCCTCAGGGGGATAGAGAGAGAGATGGGTTGGGAAGGGGTATCTTGTTGGTTGGTTGGTTGGTTGGTTGGTTGGTTGGTTATTTGAGACAAAGTTTCTCTGTGTAGCCCTGACTATCCTAGAACTCACTCAGTAGACCAGGCTGGCCTTGAACTTGAACTCAGAGATCCACCTGCCTCTGCTTCCCGAGTGCTGGGATTAGATGATGTAGACACATAAAATGAATCTCTATAGGATTCCCTGGAACAAGTGTGAAAACCACAGCAGTGAACTCAGTCATATTATTACCAAAAGAGACCATAGTGACTAGTTGAGAAGGGTTATTGCTCATCACATGCAGCCATTTGCGACTGTATTTGAAATGGAGCTGCTCTCAAATCGCTTGTTCACTTATCATTCTATCTGCTTTGTGTGTTACAGGCCATTGTTGCCTCACTCTCCTATTTCCGGAAGGAATGATGACTCTCTTGCTTAATGAACACACAGTATTGTGAGAAAAAGTCTACTAAAGCAGAAGAGCAACCCAGAAGACCTGAGGAGAGTGCTGAGAACAGCAGATATAGGGCTTCCATCTTGTAGCCTACTGCATAGCTGTGACAAAAGTAACATGCATGGTCTGTGGCTAAGATGAACACTGTGACCACTCAATACAAGGCAAAGGATTCTTTCTTTCTTAAAGGACAGGACATCTATGAGCTAGCTTGGTCTCTGAGGTGATTTTACCCGCTCATCTTGACTCCCATAGAGAAGATAACATTTATTGCTTTGAGAAAGCACTGCAGTAATTCAGGTTAGACTGGGTCACTGAGAGCAGGTTTTTTTATAGGCTTAGAAAATCATTGGGGCAAAGTGGTTTTAATAAAACCAAATCCATTTATGTGAGTTCAGACTGACTGAATGTATGGATCCACTGAGTCACCTGAAGGCCACAGAGATTCCATTATTTTTAAAGCTGCAAAAAAGAAAACTGAGGTTTATTTGGATTACCAATTATGAATTTAAATCAAAAGGAAACTTAGCTAATGAGTAGTTTGGACATTCATAAATATTCTTCCAACACTGCCCATTACTGGAGTACTGAAGAATAGTGTTTATGAATGTAACCTATTGTTGTCTGATATCAACCTTTGCCAACAGTTCTCAATTTACTGTCTAATATATCTTATATTCTGTATAGGATATATCTTATATCTGGCCCACATTATTCATTACTCCTTGAGCACTTCCCAATTTTACTTTTAGCTAATCCCCTAATTTCCACCATTTTAAGAGGCACTTCATTTTCTATTGAAAACTCCCACAGAGCCTTTAGGACTATTTGAGTTTCTGATATGCTCTGACTTTGTCAATTACGAACACCAACCTGAATGAATAGAAGGCCTAAATAAACACGGAAGTTCAAGTTTTCAGGATGTCCTGTGCCTTGAAAAACTCTCTCCTGTAATTATCTGAAGTTTTGGTTGGATAATTACTGAGGGAATCTGCAGTTGTCCCTTCTCTGTACACAGGTCACCACATTAATTAAGAGAGCTTCATGGGGGACAGGTTGCTGCTCTGAATCTCAAAGTAATTTATTTTTAGTCTTTTATTTCTAACAGAGGTGGGGAAATATTAAGATAAAAAGTCTGCTTCTCAACTACATTTTCTCACACAGAGATTTAAGGAAAAGGAGGAAGCACGGGAAAGAATCTTCTAGAATGAGCCTTCACAATTGCACTTTTACACATTTTAAAGAAATAGGTCAGTTTGAAATTCACACATCTTTGATGACTTCTCATAAACTTTTCTGGCTGATTCATTTGAACTAGCATAGACATGCGAACTAGGTGTGGGCTGTGATCAAGAGGCTAAAATTGTCTTCACACTGCATCACCACTGTCAGGTGAGAAAGCACAGCAAGACAAGGAGTAAGCTGAGAACTGAATTGATCAACTGGAGACTGGCCCACATCTAGCCTGAGGGCTTCTCTTGGCATGACCCTGTGATGGGAAGATAAGGACTCAAGCAGGTTTCCCATAGACTTTCTGAGGCTGCCCATGTTACAGTAATATATAACTTGACTGAGAAACCTGCACTCCCTTCCATCACCTATTGTCCTAACTCCTTTGTGCTAAGATTGGGAGGCATGCCCCAAGAAGAGAAGGTATATGAGAGGAGTAACATAATGGTGTTCCCTGTTCTTAGATCCTACAGATGAGAGTCAGCCTTGGTTCTTCTGGAATTATTTCTATCCTATGTGATAATGCAAGTATCCTCCCACATGAAGTGCCATGTTAGACAGTTCTGGTATAGGTAAAAAGCCTTTATTTCTATGGGGTGCTGAAGTTCTTAAGAATAAGGATATCATATACACCTATCTGTACCTTTTATAAATCTTTCCTCAATTTTCAACTGCAAATTGGAAATGAAAAGCATACATATACAAGACAATTTAACTGTTCTTAAACTGGAAACTCTCTATTATTTGTGGCTGAAATTTGAGCTCAGATTTAAAAAAAAAAAGGAACTATTGTCCTAAGCATATATGATTTTCTTATATCATAAGCCAAACATGTGAATTGTTTGATGTCGAATTTTTCTTTTCTGATTTGAGATTATAATATAATTACATCATTTATCACTTCCCTTTCTTCACTCCAAGCTTTCTCATATTCTCCCTTTTTGCTCTTTTTCAAACTCATGCATATATATATATATATATATATATATGCATGTAACAACAATGCACATATTACACATATTTCTAAATATATTATCCTTCAGTCTTTATAATGTTTTTTATGTGTGCATTTTCAGAGCTATCTAGTATTGAATAGCCAGTTGCTGTGTTCTTCCCTTGGGAAGACTATTTCTCTCATTATCAGAATTCTTTAGCTACTTATAGTTCTTTGTGTAGAGTTGAAATCTCATGGGCTCTTTTCCTTCCAGTTTAGCATGTCATTGTTCTTGTTCAGTTCATGTTTTGGTACTCACATTGGTGAGACTTTATGGGTATAGCTTCTGACATTACTAGGAGACACAGTTTCTCAGAATTACTAAAAGATGAGTTACATGGACAAGGTTTAAATCTCCAGTATCATGACAATAAAGGAGGCTGTAAGCCAGGCTGTAAAGTGGGCTGTGGTGGCGCACGCCTTTAATCTCAGAACTTGGGAGGCAGAGGCAGGCAGATTTCTGAGTTCAAAGCCAGCCTGGTCTACAGTGAGTTCCAGGACAGCCAGGGCTACACAGAGAAACCCTGTCTCAAAAAAAAAAAAAAAAAAAGAGGCTGTAAGGCAGGGGATTTACATTGACACATTTCTGAAGATTTATTCCTTGTCAGACACACACTAGGAACTTGACCTCAGTCTTATTAGGTGTGCTCAAGGGTTAAGTTATTCTGCAGATGATCAATCCAGAGCTCTCAGCTACAGAGGACGATTAGGAAGTGTGGCTTCATTCTGAGGTACCAGACCTCAGGGCTTCTCAGAGCACACTCATATGTTGCTTCGTGCTCAGGAGAAAGCAAGTCAGAATGCAGAAACCACTAACAAGTCTTTACCTTGTGGTCTGAAATTCTGAGAAGATGAGAAAATACTTTTACTTTCAAAATAATAGAAAGCACTATTGAATATATTCAGTGTGCATTAATTGCACTTTCCAATACTACAGTAAAAGTATAAAAGACATATGGGAACTTTATAATTGACTTGTACACACACAAATACTGGTTTACATATGAAAAAATTTCTTTTAATTTGACATCGTATCCTCAAATTTAAAGTTTCCTCTGGATTTGGCTTTAAATTTGGTCACATTCCTCAGAAACTAATACATCTTCTTACAAACTTCTATTAAATATTCAGAAGAAAGAAAACAGATAACACAATAGTTCATTATAATACTGTCCCTCTCAGATTGCATCTTCAGAAACTAACACTTCTTCTGCAATAGTTGTCTCAGTTAAGATGTACTTAAGCAGCCCATTTAGGCCACACTTGAGTTAGGCATGCTTTATAAGAGGTAGTTCTGGGGCCCTGTATGATTCGTCATTTTTGTCAAATTTTGTCAGTGTTCAGTTTCATGAGAAAACATAGATTAGAACTAGAGAACCAAAGCATGCCCTTAATTTTCCTCTTTTGCTTTTTCTATTTATTTATATGTGTGCACATGCATGTGTGGGGGTAGCGGGCTGCAGGCCAGAGGGCAACCCTGAATGCCATTTTTCAGGATCTGTCCAATTTGTTTCTTGGAACAAGGTCTCTGTTTAGCCTGGGACTCTGACTACCATAGGTTGGCTGTACAGGAGCTGCAGCAAGCCATCTGTCTGTGTCTCCCCATTGTCCCCACACTCGGGCTCAAACTCAGGTATTTGTATTGTGAATGGCAAGAAATTCACTGATTCAGACATTTCCCTGATACATGCCCTTTAAGTGTTAGATTTTAATAACTGGTAGTATTCTGCAATAGAAAGCACAGGTTCAACCCCAGGTCATGCTAACCAGTCTCTTTCCACTGGTTAGCCCATTTCAAGTTTTATGAAGCAGTGTTTCAATCTTCTCACCAGTCCATTAAATAATCAGATAGCGTCTATGACATGTGTTGGTTTTACTTCTGTGCAGGAATGGCCACATACTTCAGGTTTTGAAAAATGCTTCATCTAATCTGATGAGAGCATTTCGTAAACTAAGATAAAGTGTGATGAAATCATTTTCATTTTATAGATTTAATAATCTGTGCAATTTAAACTGTTTTAAACATCATAAAATATCTTAGTCTCTATTTATAGACTCTATAAATACTATAATATCACCTAAGTAGGTAAGAAAAGCTCCACAACATAAATGCCAGAGAAAGCTGCTTTCCACGCCTCCAGCTGTGCTCTCTGTAATGGCTCTTGACTAGAAAAGCAATGAGCCTGGGTGGATGGTTTGGCATACACTCCCATGGGATATTGCTGTAAGTCGGTTTCAGAAATTGCATTGTCTCATTTATTTTTGTGTTTGAACACATTATGCCCTTTGAAGATTACAGACTAAATGTGTCACTTACTCAAGGAATCTTTTTCTGACGAGTACAGGTACAAGAGAAGAAACAAGAATAAACAGCTGACTATCTTGTCAAATGGCCTCCGGAGCACATAAGCCACAGCTTCTCCAGCTGTAATTGAGTCTAGCCACAGGGAAGCCCTGGGGAGGCAAAGCTTTAGTAGGCAGCATCTTTTTGTTCTGTCCCAAGGACAAAGGAACTCCTTAGATAATACCTTTCCTAGGCCCCCACTCCTCTCTACACAGAGGCCCAAAGAGATCAATTAACACTTGTTCCAAGAAGAAACACAGACAATAGCATCCGCATCCTTATTTTAATATTCCTTTGTGAATAAGTTTGAAACTTGTGGAGAGGAAGAGAAATGTTTTGAGGGAAGCAGAAATAAAACAAAAAACCTTGACCTTGTTACTTAGAGACAAGTGTTACTTATGGTCAAAATAAAGGAAAAGAATAAGGTATTGACTGTAGACTGTAACTGCAGCCTTGGTCTTCTGAGAAGATTACATCAAATAGATAAAGTTTCTAAGGTCTAGTGTGATTGAAGGACTCAGCAAGGAGATCTGTAGAAGACTGAGCAAGCAGACAGTAAGAATGCCAGCAGAAAGACAAAATAGTATCCATTAGTAAATAAGTTTATGTAATACTGGTGTAAATGGAGCTTCTTTTTATACAGTAAAATCTACAGCCTTGTCCTCAAGAGTTTAAAACAATGGCTTGCTACTTGAAGGCACCCATGAAAGCAAATGCTTTGAGAATGTGGGAATTCTGAGTCTATTTCAATTGGTAAATTCCAGGTTCACTTTTAAATTAAATGTTTAGGTGAGCATATGAAGTGATTGATTTCCTTACAGTATTTTCATGGGTTTATATCACTGTACATGATCATATTCACCCTATTGTACTCTCTTAACTCTCCTCTCCTTCATACTGATGCCTCTTTTCATTCTAAATGTTCTGCTTCTGTCTACATGTCATAGTTAGAGCAATATATATTTAAATCTGGATTCTGTGTATGAGAGAAAACATGAGCTAGTTGATTTCTCTCTCCATTGTTGTCTCAGTATCTCTCTCTTCCTCCCCTCAGCTCCCTTCTCAAGCATTAGCAATGGAATAAAGCGCAGATGCTCATCAGCCAGAGACTAAATGAAGATAAGAGAATCCATACTATATGTCTGCTCTCATGATGGTTTTGAAGCCATCAACTAACCATTTACAGCCTCTCTAGTCACAGAATTGAAAGTTCTTGGGTATACTTTGAAATAATTTGTTCTTCCAGAATTCCAAGAAGGTAAAAATATGCACATACATTAGCTCAACAGTGATGTGTTTCTCATTAGCAAGTGGAAATCCTCTTAGTAATCATCCTCAATAAAAGTTAGCATTCATAAATACATGCATGTATAAATTTATAAGCAAAGTAGTAAAAGATCTTTACATCTGTATAAAGCATGTACATGCATTTTCTGACCCAGTTCGCCACTATCATCCCAGTATTAGTGTCCAAGTTTGTTTCTGGATCAGGTTTGGTAATAAGTAAAATATGACTTAAGTTGGATAAAAATAATTCTTGTCATAAAATATTAATAAGTGTATGCACAAAATTAAAATTTTCTTGTTGCTACAACTGAATTAATCCATCCACCCTCAGCCTGTGGTTTCATGCAGTTAAGACACAAGATTCTCAATTTTTTTAAAACTTCATACAGGAATTTTTCTACTTTGAATATGTCAATCCTACAATCTAATGGGACCATCCCTGACAGTCTGCTATTGTAATATGGCTTGACTCTTTGCCTGTATGATCCACATTGAAATGCAGACTTTCTGTATAACTTTTATGTAAAATGGGCTGTCTTACACTCATATTTCACATGCTGTTATTTTATGATAATTTGAAAAATATGTGTGTGTATGCGTTCACACAATCACAATGGATGTAAGTAACTATGGGAGAGATTAAGAAAACAGTGCTTATTTCCAGGCTGGCATGAAGAATTGCACTGCTATCCACAGAGAATGCTCCTGCCGGAATACTCCAGATAGAAGAAACTAGGTCATTAGCAAGGGGAACAGACTTGCATGATTCCTTCCTCATAACTCATAGGTAGGTGGTTTCAGAAAGGACAGCCAAGCAGATCAAAGCAAACTTATTCACTCTCAAGTGTATGAGATAACCTTACAGACTATAATTAATTGCTAGTGGTCTAGGAGAGGGACTTAGGGCCCAAAGATAGCATTTACAATGGAAAAAGCCATGCTTATTTTCAAGTTACCAGGTCTGAAGATGTTTGGGGTAAGGAAATGAGCTGTGGGATAGAAAGAGTCAATGATTAGCAGTTACAGATCCATCTCTATACCAACATAGTGTCTAAGATTATAAAAAGCCACAAACTTGCTTCAGTGCCTTGTCAGGTCCACACTCATGTTCACCCCTTCCCTCTTCGCTATTTAACAGCTGTAGGGCAGCTGTTAAACAGACAAGTGAAGACGCACATAAAGTGAATAACTAGAGAAATTCTGTATCAGTAGGATTTCCTCTGTTCCTAATCAGCTTTCTTTTAGCACAGACATGCCATTATCACAGTCTTTAACTCCACCATGGAGTACATGTAAGCATTCACTGAACTTTCAACAATGAAAACCTGCAACTAATGAGACCGTAGGAATTGGCTCTCATCTCTTTGTGTACTGTATGATACTATCAATGCATAGGATTCCACGGTCATAGTTTTTCTTTCAATGTCAGTTAGCTTAAACTATTTTATGTCTTCATTGACCTTCTCTAAGTAAAATAGGAAGTATCTGAGAGGCAGTGGCTATGGCCGATTACATAGTTGGACACTAGATGTTTCCTTTAACGTCAAACAGCACAGCATAACTGTTCATTTTAAAAAACACAGTTGCTATCACATCATCAGCCAGTGATAAATTGATATAAAGCTGAGTACCTGTTAGGAATAAAGTTTATATTTGAGTTATTAAATTGCTTTTGTAATCTCAAGGATTATCATTTCTTAATCTAAAACCAAATTTAGGCAATCAGCTTGATTTAAAATTGTGTTTAATAGGTTTTATAGCAAACACCAAATCTTTGTATGTTTTAAAAATGTATTTGATATCCTCTACAGGAATGAGTGCCCACATGTACTCCGTCATTTTGTTAAAGGTGATTATAGGCACGATTAAGACAAAAATAAAGACAGTTTCTAATCATGGATAGTATTTTTAATTTTCTGGGAACTTTTATTCATTGACTTAATCTAAATACAAAGATCTTTAAGACTTCAAGTGTTAACAGTTTTTGTTCATCAGCTCACAAGGAAGGTAATGGGATTCAAAGAAAGAGACATGATATGTGAACAGCTCCATTTCTAGACTCCAATTAAGCCACTTGACTGACTATTTATGGCTCAGAGACTGAGTCCGACAGGTTTGTATACCCATCTATGTGACCATATTGTATAACAGTAGGGGGTTCGGAAAAATAAGGCTCAGACATCCAGTCAGGCTTCCAGAGCAGTGAAGAAAGCTTCAGTATGCAGTTATGGTGAATTTCAAGAATAGCAACACTGTTTGCAAGTCTATATGGGTCCAAAAAGCAAAACTATACAATAGCACAAGAAAGTAATTACAATTTGACTGCTTGTTTCAGACATAATTATTATGATATAAATACAAAATATCAGGAGACACTTTTTTAATGTTGAAAATAGATTTTTTCTCATGCAATCTATCCTGATTACACTTTCCCCTTCTTCTACTCCTCCTATACAGATCCACTTTTTGTCTCTCATTAGAGAAGAACAAACAGGCTTCTAAGAGATAATAATAAAATATAACAAATAAAATATAAGATAAAACAAAAATGATCATATCAAAGTTGGACAATATAAACCAACAGAATGAAAAGAGCCCAGGAGAAGGCACAAGATCCACTCATTCTCACACTCTGAAGAACTATAAAAGTACTAAACTGTAAGCTGTAATATGTATCAGAGGACCTAGTGCTGACCCATGTTGGCCCTGTGCTTACTGATTCAATCTCATATGAGCCTTGTTTTTTTATTCAGACTGCCGTGTTCTCCTGGTGTCCTCCAGCTCCTCTGGTTCTTTCTGCTTTTTATTCTACAGGGTTCCCTAAGCTCTGAGGGGAGGAGTTTGATGGAGACATCCCTCCATTTATGAGCTGACTATTCGTCATATACATGTTAATAATATATTTCCATTTAATCTATCTATCTCATTAAATTACAATTAGCTAGCTTATAGAACTGTGGGTTTCAACTCAATGAGATCCAAGTAAATATATGTTACTGGGCACAGGATAGCGATTAGACGCTGTGTTAAAACTTATCTTTACTTAGGAAAACAAGGAAATAGAAATATTTAATAATGCTCAGCTTCTTTAGCCTCTGTATCGACTTAATCAACATACTAACAAAAGTCAATTATTGGATGCACAAACTTTCTTTGTCATTACCCTGGATTTGTAGCTGAATCTAAAATCAACACAACTTCCACCTCAGTTGTCTTTTCTATCACACTCCAGAAAATTGGGCTGAAGTTTCCTATCAAGGAATCTACAAAAGCTGTGTTAGGATATATATACTGAAAAAGAAGTTTCCTGTGACTGCTGCTCAGGCCATCATCAGCATCCCTGTGGGGAAAAGGCAAGGTCAAGTTAGTGCTCAGCACAAGCTCAAAACAGTCCTTTGGGCCAACACAAAGCCAGCCTCCTCTGTTGATTGTAAAAAAAATCACAGCAACTCAGTTTGGAAGTGTTTGCCTCCACTATTGACAGCTCACAGAAGATAGTTAAGAAAACTCCAAATGCAAGGGAAGATGTGAGAGCTGGACCAGTAAAATTCAACCTGGATGTAACAAAGACCAGTACCAAGAAAACCAAAGCCTAAGATCTACCAGGATGATGACAAAACAGTGTTCAAGCCAGTGGCCTTACTTCCTTATATCATCCTTATCTCTCCTCCCATAACATATCTGGCAAAGATTTCACATTGCCACTTAGCTCTTCTCTCTGCACAGCTATTTCCTATTTTTACAGTCTCGTATGTCAAGTAGCCAGCTAACCTGGGCCCTTTACTCTGCACCTGTTACTCATTTGCATTCTTTCTCTCGCTCTTACTTTTCTTCGCCTCCTGCCTGCCCTCCTCATCCCTCTCTCTCATCTTCTTCTCTTTTCTGGTTTTCTTTACCTTTTTCTTGTTTTCCTTCTTTCTGTACCTTTCCCACTTAATGGTACATCTCCCAAAGATCAGAGGCTGACCTGGTTTATGATAGCTAAGTATCTATTTTTATCTACTCCTTTTAGTCTACTAGCTCGAACATCCACACATACCCGGCATTTCCCCCGTTTAAATCAATTATTCCCACACACATGTCCTCCCCCTCTAATTCCTATCTAATAACCTATCTAATACTTGTCATGTTTCCCATCATTTCTGACCTTTTCCCCCTTTCCAATCATAACCATACTAATTAAACAGTACTACTGAAGTCGTTTTACTCCTCAAACTAATAAACACCTAGCAAGTATCTGGTTTTAGCAACCTCTTTCTTTAATATCAGAGTGGGTTTGCTGTTGGATAAAGACTTGCTATAGGGAGTGCACAAGAACACATTGGATATAGAACCTGGTGCTTGGAATATTTTATCTAATGAACAAAAATATCACCAAACTGATCTAACCTAGTATCCTCTGAAAACAGCAAACACATCCACAGAAGAAAAAGATGCAACCTTAATTAATAAAAGCAAAGAATCTTAACCATTGGCTAAGCCATAGATTGATAAACCAAAAGTCTATAAAAATACATTGTAACACCTACTTACATGGCATGTACCATGTATCAGGTATTGTAAATAATCTGATGATGAATTTAAGTATATAGGAAGATACAAGTTGAAAGTATTTATTCCACAGTTTAATTTAATGAACTCAGGCACTTTCATTCTGGCCTCTCAAGGAAGTGCTGGAGTCATTTCCTATAGATATAGATATATGATAACATATGAATCATGAGCATTGGAAGGGGATCCTAAAACCATATCCTAGAGATATATATAGAAGGATGACAATGCTACCTCAATCATTGTCATCTGAAGGGGGTCTGGAGCCTTTACTTACAGATATGGATGGACAATGGCATATGAATTATTGATTTGTAAATTTTAAAAATGAGAAAATATCACAAAACATACTTTATTTAACCACTGGGGAGGAGTGTTATAAAGAATGACAATGAGAGCCGGGCAGTGGTGGCGCACGCCTTTAATCCCAGCACTTGGAAGGCAGAGGCAGGCGGATTTCTGAGTTCGAGGCCATCCTGGTCTACAGAGTGAGTTCCAGGACAGCCAGGGCTACACAGAGAAACCCTGTCTCGAAAAACCAAAAAAAAAAAAAAAAAAAAAAAAAAAAAAAAGAATGACAATGATAACAATGACATATAAATTATTGGTAGGTAAATAACAGAAATGAGAAATTTACAAATTTTGCTTTGTATGACCACTGGAAGGGGTACTTGATGATTATTTTAAGGAAAACTTTGAACAGATATATTAATCTATATAAGAAAATGTGTAAATGTAATAAAGAAAATATTGTTTTAGCTTAAATTTATCAAATAAATTTTAAAAGATTGTTATTTTATCAACATTAATAGTTTATCATTTCAAATATCAATACTTCTCCAAAGCATACAATATTAATTATCCCTAAAATTAACCACTTTAAAAGAATTTATAATAAAATTTTCTTGATATGCTTTGAGAAAAATCAGAAGATAATCCTTCAGAATCTGTGACAGAAAACATTGATAAATGAAGCAAGAGTTTCAAGTTTGAGCATTTGAAAGATGGCCTTTGATTCTGCGATACTCCTTATTTTTCCAGAGAGTAAATGACAGCTTAATTGGAGCATGAAATTGTTGAAATTAAATGTTTTGATATAAATGTATGGATAAATATAAGATGTTTAACTGGAATTATTTGAAAGAAAAACATTAAGGACATTATATAACTTAAACTATTTATGACTTAATATTACTAGTTACATACATTTATGAAAATAATGTTAAAAGTTCTGAATGACCTTAAACATGCTTGTAAATGAAGTGTATCTGTTTTCGCTTCTAATGTTTTTATTTTGACATTCAACTATGAACAAAGCAAAAATCAGTTTGAATAATCTTAAACAACAATTCAATGTCTTACTCTCTGATAGCCAAATTCCCATTTTCATCTCTAGAAGCTAATCCCACTCAAACTAGTGAATCTGTCCAAATAAAAGATGCCAGACTGTATTTGATAGGTGTGTGTGTGTGTGTGTGTGTGTGTGTGTGTGTGTGTGTGTGTATGTCTGATTAAGGGGACATGTAGTTAACAAAGTTAGATGGATAGAGAAAGGTCTAGGCCTTGGAAAAGTTGGAGGGGTAAATATGATCAAAATGCATTGCACAAAATTCTCAATGAAGTAATAGGAAAGTTGGAAAATGTTTTTGATAGAATTTAAGCTGCAGATCATTATTTAAGAGTTGGGATGACAGTTTACAAGAATTCTACAGCTATAACAAATATATTCACACTGTAAGATATCCAGAATGAAAAATGTCAACATTAAATAACACGAAAGTGTTTTGAGATGTTGGAACTATTCTGAGTCACATCTTAGTTGTGTTTTACTCACACCTGACACATTTAGTTTGAAATAGCCTTTAAACAAATGTCTTCGGGGAGGCCATGAATCCTGACACATAGTGTGCTGGAGATAGCTGTGTGAGAGAGCTAGCAAATAAGCATGGTTATAGGTACAGTGGGAGATGTTAAATTTAGGCTTCCAGGTGATGTCATGATAGTAATGCTAATCAGTTTTGTTTAAAAACAATCTGTCAGCTCCATCATCACTGTTCTAAAGTAAGAAGTAAAGATAAATATCAGAAATTTAAAAACTACAATAAAATATAACACTCTGAGTTTTCTAATACATACTAGGAACAAATACTATTTACAGTGTACATAAAATTGTAAATTCCACACTATAACCAGGAGACAGTGTGGGGGGAGCTCTTGTGATATTTTCCATCAGAAACCAAAGTCTCTCTGTCATTTTATTGGCTGTTTTCAAAGGAGATGTATGTATGTGTAGTAGGAACCTAGGAAAACATTAGGTTTTATGCCATTACCTGATGCAAAAGCAAACATTGATGAAGTCATTCATGAGGCGATAGTTTCCTAATAGCAAAGCATTCACAAAAATCTTCTGGGACTCATGTTCTCTGGAGTGTGACAGAAAAGTCATCTGAAATTCAAGAAGCCCATTTGCCAAGATCACATGCAGCAAATGATCCCGGTATTGTTGTTTCTGCTCAGTGACAGGTTTATTTTCAATCTGAATAGCATTTGAGGATGAAAAAAAAATGATACTATACTAAACCTGTCCTGCAGTTTTTCTGTGTAAGCCCTGTTATCAAGAGTCTTTGGCTGTAGTTAAGAATGGCCCTTAAAACATGCAAAGGAGGTGATGAGGCTCATGTCTGGGAAGCATAGCTTTCACCTCTGTTCATGTTGTTCTTTGACCATGATCGGGGAACTAGATACAAGAACAAATGTTCATCTCACTGCCTAAATCCAGAATGGGCTTGGCATCATTGATCAAGATGGGTATAAAACAGTCTTCGTGTAAAACTAGGTTATACTGACCTTCAAAGTCCACAGTTCTTACTCAGCACCTTCCTTTCATCCAGTCTAAATGACATCCAGTCATTTTATGACAAAGGCAATGAAAAAGTCCCCCTTAAAGGATACCAGGGGATATAGGCATTTTCTGAGTTCCAACTGTATAATCACAAAAAAGTAGGTAACACTTGTCTGCCTTGTTTGCTTTCTTGTTCTTCTAGCTTGGCTTGTCATTCCTTTATGGGAGTAAAATGATCAAGTTCCTATTATCACAGAAGGCATCATAGGAATTATACATTCATATGTTGCCAGACTTGTGACTGGGGTGATTCATTATAGCAATGCTTTCATTTAAATTACTATCATCTGTGATACTGCCTTCTTTTCTTAGAGGATACTTTAGCATGTGTATATTATCAACATCTACATTATTTATTGTTCTATACACTTCTTATGAGTATAGCATTAGTTGCTCAGTTTTAGTCTGGTTATATTTGCTCTTATTAAAGGCACATGCATAAGTCTTCCATCATCATTAAGCAGGAAAGACTTAAGAGTTGTCATTCTTTCCTACCATAAAAGACAATGATTTGCCATGATGCACAAGCTTTTAATATTAACAGCAATCTGTGCTCGCTGCAGTTCTACAGTTGCTATTAGAATTAAAGAGGGAAAGAACAGGCCTGTTGGCTGGTTGGGAGGCTATTCTTCCCTGTGTCCCTTCCTCAAAGCTACAGTGGTGCTAGTTAGGTGAAGCTAGTTTCTCTCCTGTGGTGCAGACAAATGAGTCACATGAATAGGGAACTGGATGTGCGAATTGGACAGTATTGCCATGGGCAATGGACAGTAGGCAGAATATAGGTTTACAGAGGTCTTGAAGTAAAATGTCATGTGTTAGCAGCACCTCTATGAAAGTGTCTATTATTTAGAAACAGAGTCAGCAAAACCTATAATTATAGGTCTGTTTTACTTGACAGCACTCATTCATAAGAGCTCATCACAAAGGGGTGATAGTATACAAAACACCTCCCAGCTTTTAATTGTCACCTAACATCTGTTTTAATTTTGATTACAACATTTCAATTTCCACATGAACACAGTGGAAATGCCATTCATATTTCTCGTGTATTTGTTACAGCATCCCTTTTTATTCATTTCTTCACTTAGATAAACAGTCTCTATCAATGAGGAACTGTGGGAGATCCCAGATCACTAACAAGAATGGAGGGTATTAGGCACCATGGGAGCTGCCAGACAGCTCTGTATACAAGTGGTTGGTGAGGTGCAAAGAAATGAGAATTTCTCATCCCAATGCTGAACCTGTTACTTTCTAGAGAGGACAGCTGGGTGCCTTGCCAAACAATAATCATCCTCAAGCATTACTATTGAATTCTTTAACTCTATCTTTCCTCAGTTATTTTCTCATATTCTGTATGTACAGGATGGCCCTACACAACAACATACCTAGCTAGGATAAGTACGATGTCTCCACAAATGTTCAACATTTTGTTCAATGAGTGAGTAAGCCATTACTTACGAGAAATTATCCTGTTGAATTTAACATGAATTTTAGAGGTGATACACAGTGATTGAGTTACTAGGGTTAGCAGACTGCTGTAATTTTACTGCCAAATTCCTTACAATTTATTGAAGAAAGGTGGTATTGGAGAATTACATACTTTACATATAAATTATCCATAATCTCTATAGTGTGGACTTTTTTGTTAACTTTACAAATATAAAGTCTATAGCATTAAAAGCTATTGGACTTTCTATTTATATTTCCTATAAACAGAGGCGCACTTGTATAAGTCATAACAAAATTTACTGTAATGTAAATTGTATGTATTGTTCCTCTAAGAAATCCATGTGAGTTCAGTTATGCTCATAAATACCAATAACCCTGACAGATAAATATTTCTTTCAGTAAAGCTTGTAGGGACCATAGACATTCAACTTCAAAAGCCTTACTATGTAAAATCAAACAGAAAGTGATAAATAAAATAAAAAAATAAAATTAATAAAAAAGAACCAATGCTATAATGACAGAATTTGAATGGCTTGCAGACCAATTACTGTAAGGGCTGTGGTGAATCCATGCTAGCTGGTTTTTGTTTTTTGGGTTTTTTTGGTAATTGGATATTTTATTTATTTACAATTCAAATGTCATCCCCTTTCTTTGTTTCTCGGCTGCAAATCCCCTATCCCATCCTCCCTTTCCTGATTCTATGTGGTGCTCCCCTACTCACCACTCCCACCTCATCACCCTGGCATTCCCCTACACTTAGGCATCGAGTCTTCACAGGACCAAGGGCCTCCCTTCCCTTTGATGCCAGATAAGCCATTCTCTGCTACATATGCAACTGGAGCCATGGATCCCTCCATGTGTATTCTTTGGTTGGTGGTTTATTCTCTGGGAGCTCTGAGGGGGGGGGTCTGGTTGGCTAATATTGTTGTTCTTCCTATGGGATTACAAACCTATTCAGCTCCTTCATGCTAGCTCTTTCAATCCTAGTTAACAAGTGCTTCGAAAAGTATTCCTAGGCAGACTTATCTTCAACAGGAGCCTTTTAACCAGGAGAAAGAACGGAAAGATAAAATGTTTCATTTCTCTCTGATCTGGAAATAATTAATTCACTGATACTCAACGCCTTTAAATTCACATAACATGAATTTTTTGCTGTTTAGTTACATTGACAATAAAATTCACACAGCATTTTAGGCTCTGTGGAACCCAGTAACAGCATACTTAGTTCATATCTTAAGTTCTTTTCTGAAGTTGTGGTGACCTTGCATGGAAGCTTTATCAAACACTGACAGTTCTGGACCTCTCTCTCCACAGAGCTGGAACTCATCTTCAGTAGGCCTTGTATCTGCTCAGCTGTCACAACTTTAAGACATTACTTTTTAATGGCAAACTATATATTCTTGCTAGAAACTTAAACTATGATTTTAATAATTAAAAGATAATTCGAAAGGAAGGTTACTTTGTTTTAGGATCAGAATATGTGGAATCCAGATGCAAAGGGGCTATAAGTATTAGTCCAAATCTTCTCACTTGCAGTTTGACAAAAACAAGCCCCCAATATAAGAACAGCCTCTTGAAAATAAGTAGCTGGGAATGGCCGTGCATATCTTTAATTTCAGTATTCAGGAGGCAGAGGTGCGAAGATCTCTGTGAGTTTGAGGTCAGCCTGGTCTACACAAGTAGTTATAAGACAGGTAGAACTACATAGAGAGACCCTGCCTCAATAACAGCACCAACAGCAACCCCAAACAAACAGACAAAGCAAAAACAAAAGCAGAACATTTTTAGAAATGGAAATCCTATAGAATTTATTTTTGTAAATAAAGGGAAGAATGAAGTCACTGGGTTTGGGAGATTGATAGAGGGAAAAACAATTCAGAAAGCTCTTAGCTGTGGCTTTCTGTGATGAATAGTAAGGGCTATATTTATCTGTGAGTCTAAGCATAACTCTCTAGCCTGCAGCTGGGAGTTATATTGAGAATTTAATTCTTCAAGAATTTCATGCGATGTATGTGGTCATGCGCACATTCACTCACGCTCCCCTCTTCCTAACCCTTGTGGGTTTTTTAAGGAAGATCCCATATGTTAACCAACCACCTGGTCCTCTAGTCTTGCTATCTTTCTACCCCCTCTTCCAGAATGTCTCCTGAGCCTTAGGTATATGTGTTGTTTGTAAATATATTGATGGGGACAAACAAACAATAGTCCGTTGTTCTCTGTCTTCTGGTCAGCTTTAGATTTCTATACTGGTCTCCTAGTTGGCTTAAGTCCTGCTAAATATGGGGAAATTCATGCTTGGTTACTGTAAGATGAGCCAACTACCCAGGCTCATGAGTCAGTGGACACTAGAAGAGAAGTTCTACTGCCACGTTCCTAAGCAATATAATTCCTAGCAGCATTCTAAATAGTTATTCCAACACCCACAGAGAAGTGTCACTCTCGTCACTCATCGGGGGGG
>NW_022196903.1:55123513-55125960 GCF_008632895.1 Mastomys coucha
GGAAAGCTTTATTTTGTAGCAGCAGAAGCAGCAGACAGAGAGAATCACAGGAAGCCACACTGAACGCTGTTTGAACTATTCTATCTTTTAGTTTCCAAAAGACCAATGGTTTTACTCTTTATAATTTGCAAATATAAATTCTGCAGTCACTCCAAATCTATCAAAAATTCCATCTTTGTGACCAGTTCTTTCCAGGTAATCCTTTGGTTCATATTTTATATCTACACACACACACACACACACACACACACACACACACACACACACACACTTCAGAACTCTAAAATACAATTAAAGACATATGTTTTCTCTTCATGATACTACCACTGAATTGAATTGTTATAAGGTAGGCACTATGTTAAAATACTTTAAATCTGGTGAAGTAGTAGTAATTTTTATCTTCATCTCACATGTAAATAAGCTAAGAAATACAAAAATTCAGATGTCCAAGATGGTACAGCAGGCAAACAGCCTCTCTGGTAGGAAGACAGTTGTCAACCACTACAACCAGGCATTTCATATAGTGGCCATGAACCAGCGTATTGCACAAACTACACACACACAGCCTCGTCTGGCTTCGTGTTTGACTCTCATATGTTGGTGATAGTAAAATTTTACTTGTACTGGAAGCCAGGTGCTGAAAAACTAGCAGCAGAAGAAAATGAATTTAGACCACAGACAACCTGAGTGTGTTAATAATATGTTTTACATTGTTTTGAAGGTTTTGAAAAGTATTTAAGGATTGTAGTTGGAAGTATAATATGGAGAGATCTAACTAGAGACCAGAGAAAAGGAGATGCTGACCTATGTAAATGTAAGCAAGCTTAAGGGAGGTATGTGGAACTGCTAGTTAAGATGGTTGACAGAAACTGTGGATGGCAAGATGGCAGCCATCTTGACTATGACTGTAGAGTAGGAAGAGAGACTTGCATCTAGCCATGCTCTTGTGGCCACTGTTGGCCTGGACAGAGCTTTTCAGGAGCAACTCCTTCAACAATATACCTCCAAACTCACAGGTATCAACTAGAGAGCATAGAAAAGGGAATAATGAGAAGCCTGAGTCTGCTAGGCTGTGACTAAGAGGTAGAAAATATATTGTTCCCTATGTAGGAATATATATTAGTCATTGCTGGGCTTACTTTAAATAATGTTATAATCTGTATTTAGTTAATATATTAAAATCTTTATAATTATATATTTAAATAATACAGAAAATGATCAAAATAGGATTTAATTAGCTTGTTATATTTCCAAGTAAAAATTTTCACCATGAAGCAGAATTTGAACAGACAAAAGTTTACCAAACACAGATGATAAAGATCATGAGGATGCCTCTGTATCCAGAAGAGTGTCAATTCATACTTGTAGGGACATATAGTTAAGTGCTATGGAATTAAATGTATTCTAGGGGATATGTTTACAATGTGGTTCTTAACTGGCAACAATAAAATAGTTGTCATAAATTTCTACCTTCATCACATCAAGATAAAGGCTCATTTTAAACTTAATTTTCCTTAGAACATCTTAGAAAATCCCAGAAGACTTGCTTCATGGAAAAAAAGTTTACCCAGAGAAGACTTGGATCCCATAAGCTCTGCTCCACTAGGTCAAGGCAAAAGAACAAGTCAAAAGTAAAATGAAATAAATATGTTCCAAACAAACATGGGTTCAATCAAATATCTTTAGTATAAAACTTGGGGAAGAACGTGCACATGCAATACATAAAGGAATCTGAGAATGCAGATGGGAACCTCTCTGGAAAAATACATCTAAAACAGGTTTTGAAGTTAACTAAAGCCTATGTTTATTAAAAGAGGGCAGTTTTATTACACCTCAACAGGAAATGACCAAAGACAAGCAATCTGTAAATCTCAACAGCTGCCCAGAAAAGGAAAATATGGAAGAAAAGGAGAAACATTACATATACAGGAAGAAGCATACTTAAAAAAGACAGAAGAAAAGTTATGCTCCTCTGACTAATTTAGAAAATGAGGTCAACATATAATGTAGCATAACTACATTCTTTAGATGTAAGTCTGTCTCATCAAAGGAATAATTGTTCTGCCTAAATTTTTTTATCAAGCCTTAAGCTGACTCTGCCTTCCTGTAGCATGGCCCCTTTACATTACACCTTTATATACAGGTGACTGTATAGCTCAATTCTATTAATTTATTTGTGTTTCAGGTAGCTTTCAGTGTTAGTTCTTGCTGGAAAATATAATAATTCTGAAGAAAAGACACAAAAAGACTTTCACTTTTCTACTTCAGATGTGTACAATATGGGCAAAGAGGGGAACAGAAGAAAACAGCGTTGAAAAATTTTGTGGAGTATGGAGAATGGCAGAGAACCCAAACAAGTGAAACACAACCAATTGCTCAAGGTGTTAGCATTCAGAATCTGCCCGCAGCGGATATGTGGGTGGGTCCACAGAGCTGTCACCAGGACA
>NW_022196903.1:55132152-55190873 GCF_008632895.1 Mastomys coucha
CTCCAAAACACAGAGCTGCCTGTATCTAGTATCTGTGGACGCGCCGCTAAGAACCAAACCCATCACAAGGTGAAGATGTAATGAAGCAAGGCAGATAAAGGGGACCCAACTGATCACCATTCAGCATGGATGTGCTATCAAGCTTAGGAATTTATAAGACTATCCTTCCTTTCTTTTTAAAATTTTTGGTATCATAGTACATATTTTAAGTCAGTGGATTTAATCTTCTCCTTGACTGTCTATCCAGTCTCTTCCAAATGCTATTAAATTAGTTGTATTATATTGCTGATTTTATAGTCAGGAACAAGAGTATGTTTCATTCAATGCCTGAGATAGAGAGACAATGAACCCAGCATGTGGGAGACATGATTGACAGCTCTGAATTGCTCTTCATCTTATCTCATGACATCTTCTCCACAAGTCTAATTCTGTTCCTTGGCCATATTCTTATTTAATTCTCAACAAAAAAATGTCTTGTGTGGTGATCATAAGTAGCATGAGAGATTCAGGAAATGTACTGTTACATCCTTCATCTGCAGGACCTCAAAGCTAGTAGTAAAGCAAACATGAAGATGTTTTAGCAGCTGTAACTGCAAAAATAGGTCTCCGAGGACGGAAGTGATGCCAGGTTGTAATTTCAAAACTTCTCATTTTATATTTGACTAAAAAGCACCAGCCAAAGGAATTCTGCGATTTTTTAAAACAGTGTAATTCCCTGCGTTGACGCTGAAACTGTACATTTTCTATGTGAAAATGGAATAGTTCCCACTCATGAATGTGTTGCTTCTTGGATTCTGTATGAACTACAAAGACAAGGAAGGATGAACATGCTAATTTACACCTATCCTATGTCAGGGAAGTAGATGGCCTGACCAAGGCTACACTGACAAGCCAAGTGTGTTCTCTTCTGCTGACAGCAGGGTCAAAATGGGCACTTCCTACTTTAATTACATTCACCATGGAGATGAGAAGCCTGAAGCTTGCTGGCTTTATACATCTAAGGTTCTTGTTAGATACCCTTCTAAACAAGAAATGAGAAAATAATGGTAGGATGCTTTTTGTTTGGTTGGTTTTTTGGAGAGGGATTATATAATTCACTGAACCCAGTGTTGACATCTGAGTTTCAGTTTATTAACTGCTGTGTTATTTATCTTTAAGTGAACACATTATGTTGTTAGACTGTTGATATTTGTAATTAACACAAAACAAGTTGAAAATGCAAAAGAAAGTGAGCTTTTCTAGATAAGAAATAAATTGTTTCCCTCCTTGACTGCTGAGCATTCCCTTTATCTGAGTATGCAAACTGTTTTTGTTATCATGGGTATGTCCACAGAGTAAGACACATGTCACAGGCATATGGTAGCTGCTGATAGCTTTAATTAGGAATTACTGGGTAGTGAGAGCAAGAAAGTAAGAAGTCAAACAGATGGCTACTAGCTATTGTCTCTTGCTCTATTGGGAATACATATAATATTAAAACAAGGGAACAATTGGTTTATGGTTATTTATCTAATTATAGTAGACATGTACAGGGGTAATCATGGAAATATGCCTCCACAAAACTGATAAAGATGAAAATGCAAAGTAGATTCAGCCCTATGTAGCTCTATTCTTCAAACATGTGAAAAATTTGTTCTCATAAATTCATCATTATCTGGGTAGAGTTGCTGTTGACTTGATACAAGTTATTACCACTAAATCAAATAGCAGAATGCTTCTGAAGATGAAAACAGCAATGTGGGATAGAATAAACAAAATTTATATTAGGTTCGTCTTCCTCCCATACATTTTACATAGCAAGGCTTGGGCCAAAACCCTCATTCTAAAAAGAAGATGGGATGTGTACGATTTTGAAGCTGTCTCTATTTCCAATTTCTGAATAGAATTCTGGAACACAGTATTTCTGACCTTTGGAAAGGAATCATTTTGAAGGGCCAGCCTGATATGTGATGCTAAGCACAAACAATTTGGAGTTTGGCTTTAGAAACATCGTCAGTGTTGACAGATTCTTCCCTCAGCAACAGGAACAGAGCCAAATCATTTCTAGCCAAATCCCACAACCCAGTGATGCCTGTGCTACTGAAACTATTTCAATTGCTTTCAAGATGTGGAGAAGAGTGAAATATCGGCACTTCTGAGATAAATAATCGTCAATATATTCCACCTTAAATTAGAGTTGCCAGAGGTTTTTCTGTGGCCTCTCTTATTGTTTTCTTTTGAAGCAGCACTTGGTGGAAATGGGGCATGAGGATTTTAATCAGAAATGTCCAACTTTTAGATTGATGGCTTATTTAAAACCCAAATTTTAGGCTTTCTTTAGGCTGAATCTTTTGTGTTTTACACAAAGTATGGAGAACTTTAATTTTATTTCTAAAAGTATGAAAAGATGAATCAGATACCTAATGCTATTTTCTAACAACATTCTGTCTGGTATTATTTTTAACATTTTTGTAAAGTTGTGTGTGTGTGTGTGTGTGTGTGTGTTTAATCCTAGACTTCCCTTTGTAATAAGGCATTTTCCCATAATTCATGGAATTTAGTGAACAAAAATCCAATATTTTTCCTCTTGTGACCTAATTATGTAGGTTCTTGTGAAGTGTCTAAGGAGTACAGGATGCTTTGTTGAGGCTTAACTCAAAGAATATGGAATTCTACAAACAACACCATAAAAATAATAGACAATATGCCTATAGTCTATTATTCATATTACTTTTTAAGTTAATGAGCTATTCTTGCTTAAAAGGTTGTTAATTATGAAGATATTTAATATGTATAATATAATATATTTCATACATAATGGATATATTCATGAAATTGAGAATTTATCTACATTTTATATTTTTTAATACAGGCATTTATTTTTAAAGGTGTTTATTTAGACTGAAAAATTTTAACTGGATAAATGTAGTTTTCCACAAAAATATTAAAGGATACATGTGATATACTATGATATAATTATAAATATATAATATATTATTATAAAATATAAGTATAATATGTAATTGTAAATATAAAGTTTAAATATTCATATATAATACAATATGGAACTATATTATATTATTATAATATATGTGATACATCATATATACACAATAATATCACAATATATTATACATTCTTTAATATTTTCATGAATAACCACATTTATCTAGCTAAAACTTTTCAGTATAAGAAAACAAGTGTTTTTGAAATAGTTGTTATAAGAAATGACTCTATTAAAATTATTAAAATGTTGGTAAATTCTTGGTTTCATGGAAGTAGAGAGTAGAACAGCTGTCACGAGAGGCTAGAAAGGGCAAATAGGGATAGAGTAGGCAGGAGGAAGCTGGATAAACACACCAGAACACAGGTAGAAAGGAAGTCTCTCTGGCATTCCTACTGCAGCATAATGTGACCACAGTTTATAACACATTATTAGCTATTTTATAGGGAGCAAGGGGAATGGAATTGGCAGTTTCCTAATAAAAAGAATGAGCAATGTCCAAGGCAATGAAAATTGTAGTCCGTGTCTTTAAAATGAATCTTGTGCATATGTGTGTTTTCAAATGTTAGGGAGGGTAATGCTTATCTACAGAGACACATGTCCAAGTGTATATGTGAGTGTGGGGGAGGATAGGTGTGTGTAGGCCTGTAGACTGCTTCTGGTGTTGTTCCTCAGATTCTGTTGACAACTTTCTTTCCAATGACATCTCTAGCAGACGTGGCTCCTGTCAAGTAGGTTATGCTGGTTGGCCAAGAAACCCAGGCATCCTCCTACCCTCCTCTTTTTTAGAGCGGAGATTACTCATGTGTGTTATCCTGACCAGCTTTTTAAAAATGAGTTCTATGGGGCAGAGGCAAGTCCTTGTGATTGCAATGTACCTACTGAGCTGTCTTTCCAGCCTATAATCCCTGATCAAAAATCACACACCACATGCCTGCATCAAATTATGGCACAAAACCCTGTAGGGACACACAATGAAGTTCCCATGAAATGAATTCAGAAAACTTCCTCTTCAATATATAATTAGAAAATTACAGCATGTTGTGGATATTAATAGAACTCCCTTCTTTTTGCTGGTCTAGGACTTCAGTGGGATTTGGTGGCAATAAAGTCAGACTCCTTTGGCAAAATTGAGATATTAAAGAGATTATGGAGTAAGAGTTTACAATTTTTAGTTTTAGTTCATTGAATAGGAAAACTGTTAAGTCATAAGCATTTTCCTTCACTCAAAAGTAAATATTAAGCCTGTTTACCTAAATATATTTGTACACCCCGTAAAAACAGACTCGCCGAGCAGTGGTGGCCCACGCCTTTAATCCCAGCACTTGGGAGGTAGAGGCAGTCAGATTTCTGAGTTCAAGGCCAGCCTGGTCTACAGAGTTACAGGACAGCCAGGGCTATATAGAGAAACCCTGTCTCAGAAAACCAAAGCCAAAACCAAAACCAAAACAAAAACAAAAAACCAATCCTGAAACAAACAAACAAACAAACAAACAAGAAAACAGACTCACCCTTGCCATCCCTCACACTGCAGCCCTCATTCCTAGCATATACTTTGGGAGTTTTCCTCAATTCCCACCTGATAGTCTGCTTCAGGCCTTCAGTGATCTCTCTTTCATACCTTAACTCTTAACTGAAAATCCTGTCTGAATTTATTGATTTTTACCCAGGTCAGGTCATGTTCTTAAAACCCTGAAGTGAGTAATTTGGCAACAATGACAACAACAGCAGCAGCAGCAGTAGCAGCAGCAGCAACAACAACAAAACACTGTCCATGTATGCACATTGTCCATTAGCTATAGGGTTCCAACCAGCACAGAGCACTCATGCACCATGGAATAGAGCCCACAGTCCAACTGCTAGTATAGTGCAGAGGATACAAGAAGATGGCAGCCATTGTCAATGAGCTCACAGTGGTACTCACAGGAGCCAGACCTGCAGACCATTATAAAACAGTTTAGCTGCTGCAAAATCAGAAATGAGCATATGAAATGAAACAAAATAGAAGAACAAATAAGCATTCAGAATTGGAGGGAAAGAGACTTACTGGAGGACAAAGCATGGGAGCATATTAGGAAGCTGGCTAAGGTAAGGACCAGGGAAGCAGAGCAGAGACCATGAGCAGAGAAAGTGTGGAGAAGGGCAGTTCGGGGACTCGCGGCACTCATCTCTGCACACATTCCTGCAGTGCTCCTTTGTATCGTCTACGTTCTCATGCTATTTTAAATTGGATTCTCCACTCATCCGTACATCATTCACCTCTGGAGCATGGCCGGGAGTGACCATACAGACAGTCTGTGGATATGAGGCTTACTGGAGATTAAGTAGTTATGACTTACATAGAAACCAGGAGACCCAAATATTACTTGCTAGTAAGTCTCTTTCATAACTTTGCTGAAGCATAAAAAGTATATTTTAATCAGAGGGTAGAAAAAAATGAACAAACAAATAAACAGCAACATGGTTCCCAACAATTTAAGGCTTGAGATCTTAAACCGATCATGAGAACAGCTCAGTGCAATAACAAGCCACCTCTGAGCGTTTCCCAGCAGGGCTCACTGATTTCCCTCCAGGCTTCACCTTCTTTTACATCTCAGACCTAGCAGAAATAAGGCTCAAAACACCCTAAGTATCTGTTTAGGTGGCAGTGGAAGTGTCTGCTTCTACCTCTCTGCTTCACTTTAGTCACTTCAAAGTCATAGCCAAGGCCCAGGAGGCACCACCTGAAACTCCTTAGGAACTAAATGCTTATTACTAGAAACCTAAATTTACATTCAGATTTCACCTAATGTTCACTTGTTCATGGATCAGTCGTTTTTAAAACCACTTCCTTTTGTCATTATCTGACAATACACACATAAAACAGTGTTTGGCACCCCCAAGTCTCTGATCCAAATCAGGTTTTAAGGTTGTATTCCAGAGACACTGTTATTCTGACCCATATATTTCAAGCTGTCCTACTAGAATCCCATTTTAAATCCTTTCTCTCATCAAATGTAGTGGTATACACTTATAATCCCAGTGTTCAAGAGGATGAAACAGGAGAATCGTGAGTTTGAGGTTATCTGGGTCTTCTCCATAAAAAGTACTAGAGCTTGTTTAGCTTGGAGTCTGGGATATATTTTGTGGAAAGAAGTTCACTTCCTGATGGCCATCCAGGCTGCATTTTCTAATACAATGGCTCTCCTCCTTGTGCACAAGTGTGTGTGTGTGTGTGTGTGTGTGTGTTGCTTGAATTTATTTGAATCATGAGGAAGACCTTGAAGGTCTTCATATATCTTCATGTTTTATCATCTATTGGCCAGTCCTCAGTAGAATCCACTAGTACTAATGAATTTTCTGACATGGGCTACATGGGCTATTCATTTTGGATATTCATTCATTCAGCTTTCCTGTTAAAGAAAAAGTATGAAACAATTCCAAGAGAAGACAATGAAAAGATTTCAGAGTTCTCAAGAGATGTCTGAATGCCACAGTATGGCTTTGGAGTCAGTGTATCAAAATCATTAACAAAAACTTTGCATGCTATTTTAATTATGCACTATAAGAATAACTGCATCTCTTTGTAAAAGATCAAAGACTGGTTGGCTAAATTAGTTAAATTTCAAAAATCTTATTTATTACAAAAATAAGAAAATGTTACTTTAAAAATATAATGTGGAGGCTATTGTTTTTACATTTTATTTATGTTTTATACAAGTATGTGGTGTGTATAGTATGTATGCTTAGATACAAGGGCAAGGTGTGCATGTGGAGGTCAGAGAACATCTTTTTGCAGTCTATTCTTTCCTTCACCCTTCAGTGGGAATTGAATTTGGTACATCAGGCATGCATGACAAGCACTTTTACCTGCTGAGCCATCTTGCCTGATTATATGCAAGCCACTGTTAACAGAATAGTTTTTAATACTTTTTAAAAAATTATTTGCATATTATTCAATGTACAAAAACACTGTTATGTAAAGAGATTTTGTATGAATTCATTGTGGACTTCAAATTTTAATTCTCTCTTCTAAATTTTGCCCTAAAGTATTTTGCACATGGTCGTTAGAGTTCCTTTCAGTTTCAAGTCCATATTCCTTTCTATACTCAGAATTTTGAAGGACCAGATGAAGCTTCACTATTGTATGGCTAGTCCTCAATCTGCCTTTCCCCATCCTCCTCCAGTATGTGTTTTGCTGTTAATCCATAATGTAACTTCCTACTCTGTGTGACTGAGTATTGTAATAAGTCATCTGTTATTAAATTTGTTGACTTAGTCTTAGTATCTCTCCTAAACTTTGCATTTATTTAGTATGGGCTAAGGAATGGGGAGGTCAAAGACCAGCTAGTGGGATAGTGTTTTTTCCTTCTACTATGTGGGTCCTAGGGTACAAAACCTGGGTCATCAGACTCGGCAGAATGTTTCCTTACACAGAGTCATTTCACTGATCCTAATGTCTCTTTATTCATTACATCAACTGAGCAGTTCTATAAGTGACT
Source organism: Mastomys coucha (assembly GCF_008632895.1). Lineage (NCBI taxonomy): Eukaryota > Metazoa > Chordata > Mammalia > Rodentia > Muridae > Mastomys > Mastomys coucha. The sequence goes on from NW_022196903.1 coordinate 55,139,617, forward strand.
GCTGATTCAATTATCCTTCTTAGCATACAGAGCCTCACATAAAAGAGTCAATTACAAATAAGATGATCAGTCAATCAACTGGCTGCACCTCACAAAGGCTTCAATAAACTATCTCACAGGGGAGTTTACACATATTTGAAAATAAAGTTGGAAATCCTGTGGCTCCCTGATTTGAGATTAACTCACAAAGTCAGAACCTTTATAGATCTCCAAGGATACAATCATTCTTTCACAAACAGTGAGAGGGGCTCTAGGCCCGAGTGGCAGCAGTGTAGTGTAAGCCACGGTCACAGAGGACATCCATAAGGGAATTATGAAACCAAGGGTGTGCAGAAATTTGATTTCTATTCAGATTCAGTCTGCAACAGTCTCCCCTCCTTTTTCATGGATAAATAAGTAACTTCAGTAAGACAACCATGTAGAAGTTACCCAAGAGCACATGCATCTGTGCTGCTTCAAATTGGGACTGTAACCTGGCCTTAAACCAGGGATTCTCAATGTTCCTAATGCTGCAACGCTTTAACACAGTTCCTCATGTTGTGGTGACCCCCAACCATAAAATTATTTTGCTGCTACTTCAATACTGTAATGTTGCTACTGCTATGAATCATTATGTAAATATCTGATATGTGACCACAAAGGGGTTGCAACTCACAAGTACAGGTTGAGAACCACTCACTTAGACAATTTCAAATCCTTTCTACCTTGGATAAAAGGAAATAGCCTAGAAACAAGGGTTTCATAAGCACAGTCCTCAAAGTAAATACATCCCATCACACAAATTTTACTACTTTTCCTTCTCATGTGTCTTTTATGAACACAACCTGAAACCAGTCACAAGTCTAAAGACTGGTCAACCAGCATGCATGGTATCTCCTACCTTTCACTGCCATAGAGTGCGACATTTTATTGGTAGTAATAGGTAGAAGCTAATAAAGTATATAGTTCATACACCTTCATTTTTCATCTTTTGTGGTTTGATGGTGCTGGAGGATAGAATCCAGGGCCTATGCTGGACATGTGCTAGCACAATGGACAAATGTGCTACCTTAAAGATACCATTCCTAGAACTCACATCTTTTAATGTAGTTTAATGATTTTAGTGATATGTAATTATGGTGGATAATAATGATAGTGGATGGGTAAGATCTAGAAAAGAAACATTTTTCAAATCTGAGAACAGATGGCTAATCATCATGACAGCAAAGAACATGTCCCAGATGAGTGGCTGTCAGGCAGAACTTGTTTCAATTTTTTAACTCATCCATCAGTTGAAATTCCCTGCATTCGTGGAGCCAACATAAGCAGGGCTCTGTTGTTTCCTGGTCTTTGGAGTGTCTCTTCCTGCTTGTGCTCAATAGAACAGCAGTGTGGTCTCTTTCTGACTTCAACCATCCATATGTAATTGTTTGTTTCCACATGACAGACAGAAAATAAGATGCCATACTAATGCTGATCTTAGATACAATTCTTTTTCTATAATTATTTTATTATGTAGAATTCTGTGCCTAATTCTTCACTAATTAGCTTGTCTTACAATCAAAGGCTAACTGGAAATTTACACTTTTTGTGTTTGAAGTTGTAAGAATCAAGTAAGAACAAAAGTTATATGCTTGTTCCAGTCCTCAGCATAGTGCTAAGACAATGTTTGTAAGGAATGAGAATAGTTTGCAATGGGGGCTGTCCCTGACTCTGTTGCCTGGCTGTGGATCCTGTTCCCCTATTTGGGATGCCTAGTCTGGACTCAGTGGGACAGGATGTGCTTGGACCTGTTGTGACTTGATATGGGAGTGGCTTGGGGGGTAAGGGTGATAGCTACGGGGGGGGGGGGGGTTCCTCCCTTTTCAGAGGAGAAGGGGAGAAAGGAATGGAGGAGGATAATGAGAGGGGGTACTAGGAGGAGGGTGGGGGCTGATAATGGGATGAGTGCGGTAATTTTGGTTCTCTGTATTCTATCCATTTACCAGGAAATGGGAAAAACATATAAGACATAGAGATGCTTTTCAAGGTGAAGTTTTGACTCTCACACTCACTTTTCATTATAGAGACCAGAAACAAAAGACATTTCTTCCTGGTCTTAGTACATGTGTCATGATGTTCAACGACTGATGGAGTTGCAACCTACAGTGACTCTTCCTGAAATCCACAACCTGTTTCCCTTTCGTCATCATTTCTAGCACCCATCTGCAACCATACGCTGTGAGTGACAGAAAGGATTTCTATTTCTTTGAGTCCAGATGGATAAAGTGAAGACAGTGTTATGGGCAAAACATTTTTACCATATTTTGTTCACAAAAGGTGATGAACAGCAGTATTTAAGATTTTTGTTAACTTTAGTTTCATTAACTGCCTTTACTAAAATCTATAAATATTTATTTTAGTGAAGCATAATATTATATTGGTTATTAATTTCAGAAGTCTATCAGTTAAATGAATAATTAGGCAACTTATTATGTTATATTCTTAACTGAAAGTTTTGGAGAACACATTTATAATTCTGAATCTTCGCCATGGTAGACACATTAAAAAAAAAATTTTTTTTTTGCCGGGCGGTGGTGGCGAACGCCTTTAATCCCAGCACTTGGGAGGCAGAGGCAGGTGGATTTCTGAGTTCGAGGCCAGCCTGGTCTACAGAGTGAGTTCCAGGACAGCCAGGGCTATACAGAGAAACCCTGTCTCAAACAAACAAACAAACAAAACAAAACAAAACAAAACAAAACAAAAGAAACAAACAAAAAACCCTAAAAACAAAAACAAAAACAAAAACAAAACCTTAAAACCTGGCCTAGAGCATAGGAATTATTCAGAATGGGTAAAGTGTTTTCTGAGGAGAAAAAGGAAATGAATTCAGACACCTACAATACAATCAAAAGCTGGCATAGATGTGTTTATAAACCCAGTGCAGTTCACGGGCCAGCCAGTCTAGTTGAAACAGTGATTCAAATTTCAGTGAGGGACAGTGTTTCAAAAACTACTATGAGAATAATTGACAAAGACATATGATGCCTCCACACACAAATGTACATCTGAATACACACATACATATATATGTATATATGTATATACACATAGACATGTATATATATACATATACACATATATATATATCACATGTATATATGTATCACACATATATAAAACATACAACACACATATATACATGCATACATACATACATACACACATATACCAGGCATGGAAAATGGGTAAGGGAGTAACAATGAGTCCATTGTTTATATGAGGCTCATTTCCTCTTTAATATTCCTATTGAAGCATTATACAGCACTACTATACAGCACAAATAGGTCTACTGATCATAATATTGTAACTCATAATTTGGGACTTGTTATAATGACTTGGAAAATAATTTTTGGATTAAAAATCAAAGGAGCCAAGAAAATTATTTATGGTGGGGATAAAATTTTAAAGAGTAAGAAGTCTGAAGTGCAAGCCATGTCACAGTCAAGATTAGGCCAAGCAAAAATAAATATATAATTTTACAGGAATAAACAATGAAGCAAAGAGGATGTACAAATAGTTCCCATATTCCTTATGATAGAAAGGGAGATACTAGATCTGAAGTTGACTCAATATAGGGCAGTAAACAGTAACTGAAGTAAAGGATGACTAGGAATGAACTGATGAAAGGATAGGAGCTTGCACCTGGGAACCTTTTGAATCTTTTACATGATTAATCCAAGTCTCTTAGAGAGAGCATGTGACATTCTTCCTTCACTTGTGTCTAAACATGGGGCTAGAATAATACATGGCTATGAATCTCTGAATGTTATAACAAGGTGGGAAAAATGTGAGAGTTCCCCTGCTCATATACAAAATTTCCGCTAATTAATCAGGAAACTCTGCCTTGGTGGGTAAGAAATCATTTATATTGGGTGTCACTATTACCATGTATCTTGCAGACAATAAAGAGCAGATGACTGCGTGTTTTTTTAAAGAGTTGCAGCTATCATATGTTGAGATGGGCAATGGGATGATGTGTGATTGTTGATTAAACCTATTTAAAGGCAAAGAGACATCACAGAGGTAAAAACGTTTGATGATGCCAAAACACAGGAAGCTATGTAGTAAGATGGCTCCACCAGCTAAAGCTAGACCTGTGCAGGTGCTCATTTTCCTGGTCTAGTTGACTGATTGTAGATCAGTTTATCTGGATCTGGAGATAAATCTGAAGATAAAGAACAATGTGCATCCTTCCTGAACCTAGACAGTTGATTCTGAACTCTTGTTCTGGAAACTTCACGGGCATCTTTTGAAGTTTGCACATACAATTAGGAAATTGTTATGTAATTATAAAAAAATTACTATGGTATTTCCTAATCAAAAAATTGCCATGAGTGTTAAGTAAAATGTGTCTTTCACTATTCCTCCCCAATAAATCAGAATTGGAAAATTTTGGTAAGTCATTCAAAGTCGATATTATTTACTCAATTATAAAACTTAAAAATAACCATGTTTCTTTAACAAAATATTTTATTTGGAATATATGTATAATTATTTATTCATTACAATCTGTATACAGAGATTCAATCTAAAAATAACTCAACTTCAAATATGTAAAATAAGATTATCAACTTAGGAAGTTTAGGTTTCACTTGTCTAAGATAGTATAGGAAGACAGTATTATAAAATTCTACAATACAAACAGTATTGGACTCATATGTCATGTAAGTGTGGGGAGGAAGTGAATATTTTTTAAATATGCTTAAAGTTTATTTGTATGTATATAAGTATTTTGCCTGTGTATATGTCTGTGCATGCTACACATGCCTGGTGACCATGGAGAACAGGGGAGGATGTAGTACTCCCTGGAACTATATATAGTTACAGACAGTTGCGAATCACCATGTAGGTGCTGGAAACTATGGCCAAATTCTTTGCAGGAACAGCAAGTGTTCTTAAATGATGAGTCATTGTTCCATCAACAAGGTGATAATTTTTTAATTGTTTTGTAGGAAACAAGCTGCTCTTCTGGAGGAACATCATGCTATTATCTAGCTTTCTCTTTCTGAGAAATGCTCTGGTTTTCATATCACTGTGTCAATCATCTACCTGCACAAAACGGTGGGGTAAGATGTCAAGTTAGCCTTTCTACAAGCCTCCAAAAATGATCAGATGGATTTCTTTTACTGTTTTTTCTTAACATATACTATACGAGCTCCATCTTGGAATTGAGCCATTAGCTATAATCTGTGTCTATGTGACTGCTTCAAGTAAGTCTGCATGTTCAACTAAAACACAAAGGGCAATGGATTTTTTTAAATGGCACTTAGTTAATAGCAGTGCTATATGCTTGAGTCTAATAGGAGGCTGTATACTGAGTTTCATTCAGGCTATCCTGGGCTACAGATTTAAATACTGTATTTTGAAACACATCCTACTCCAACCCCCCCCCCAAAAAAAAGCTTGACAGATGGTTCAGCAGTTATGAAATCACTTGATGCTCCTGGTGAGAATCTGAGTTCTGGCCCCAAAACCTCCTGGTGAGAATCTGAGTTCTGTCCACAACCGCCTGTGACTCTAGTTTCTTAGGATCTGACACCCTCTTCTGGCTTCTGCAGGGACCATGCACACTCATGTAATATATATACTGGTACTCACATATACACATAAAATAAATAAATAGTACCTACTAACAAGTGTCATGACATAGTAAAGAAAAGCTGATATAATTGAAATTGAAACCAAAGACCACTGTGTATTTTTTAAATTTATTAATAAAAAATTAATAACAGTCAAACTATAGACTATTATAACTTATAAAGTGATTATTTTTACATATTTCCAACCAATAAATACACTGCCTTACTATTATGCTTAAGATATTGACAGTAACTCTTCTGCTATAATTAGATTCTAAGAGGAGGTGTATATAACACAATCAGACCCTAGAACTCTAAAACTATGTGCTAATGATAACCTCTAAATTCCTTTGATAGAATCAACTGACCCTACTGACATCAAAAGATTGCTTATGGATTAATGATTTCATGAAATTTTACTGACATTTTCATTTCCTGACAAGGCACTTATTTAGAAAAGAAATGTTGTGAAAATGAAAAAGGGAATAAATATTCAAGTGAGAAATATTCACTGAATTGGATGGATTAATTTATTCATCAGGAAATTTACAATATTTTGAATGCTAATTTTGTACTTCTATTATTTACTACAAAACTTCCCCAGGACTAGTTGAGATATAAGGAGGAATGTTCAACAAAATTGTAATTCATAATATATAAAACATAAATTAATCTAGTAAAATGGATTTGAATTTTAAAAAATTGAGTTGATGAGGTTTAATTCAAAAGTAAACCGAGGGCAGAGAGGCTTCCTGATTTCCTGACTGCATTGCAGATTTGGGGTTCATCCCTTATTAGCTGCCCGGGTAGAGACTCTCCCTGCCAGGACACTGCCATGTTCTACCTAAAGGGCTTGTGGTGGGTGCAGCTGCATATGTGAATTTCATCTTGTATACACTTGTGACTGTGACCAGTAACCTTTCTAATGAAATCACAAGCAGTGATGGGTAATAGACTGCAGTAGAGCCACTACTATTATCCTGCTACCATGCCAAGGGTTAGATAATATGACAATGTGAAATCTCCTTCCTAGGTTTTCTTGTTTTTGTTTGCTATTATTTTTGCTTTTTGGTCTCTGGAGACAGGACCTCACTATATAGTCTTTGTTGGCCTTAAACTCACTGCATGTTCCAGTCTACCTGAAAGCCAAGTCCTCCTGCCCTTACCTCCTGTGCTGGGGTGCAGGCATGTGCTACTGTGTCTCATGTCCAAGGCTGTTACCCCCATATAATGTCACAGTAGTGTCTGATAATTTATTGGAAACTAGTCCACGAATACTTCACTCACCTAGCAACAAGAGGACTGAGTGAAATGGAATCTAAAAAGTTTATCGAAAAGTAAGGGATAAGTCACCATAGATACTTATATGAGTCTTCTTCATATACTTTACTCACCCACATAATAATGTTGATTTCCTTCATAAATCCAAAAACTATTTCAAATAAAAGATAACATAAAAATAATAATTGGAAGAAAGTTCTGAGCTCACATTCACAGAGGCTGCCAGTGTCCTGCTGGCAGTAGATGCTTCTAGGGGTGAATCATATACAAGATGCCAAGTTCAAGCTGGCCCACAAGCTGGCTTTAATTACTTGAATCTGTGCCCAGTAGGGCAATGCCTAAAGATGTTTCTGTTAGAATAGCATATAGATTTGTTTAAAGGGTTATGTTCTACCCAAGATGATGTCTGGCCTCAGAATATGCCACTAGTAAAACTACATGAGGAGGATTTGGATGTGATTGGGTGGAAATCTGCAGCACAAACTGGCATCCTCACATTCTGGTCATGGCTAAGTACATGGCCAGTGCAATTCTGTACAGAGAAACCAAGGTGATTAGATTGCTGCCTGTGAAAAACATGCAACATTTTCATTGATAACATGTTTTCTTACTGTGGTTATAAAACTACAATCTTTACTCTGAATGTTGACAAGTATAATATCTTTAAACAAAAAAAAAGGGTAAAAAAACTGTTTTAGCAATTGCTATTATTCTTTTCTCTCATTGACATGATTGCATTTAATGATGAGTTTCAGCCTGCTTACAGCAATTTATTGTTAAATTGCACTTGAGAATGCTCCATTTTACTTAAATGGCACAAGCTCTGTATAGGCATTATTATTTTTCACACATTCATCTTTTGTGAGCTCACTGACAGAACTGTGTCCTCTTGTCAAATTCCTAGCCCAGTTTCAAGCAAAAGAAAGATACTTAGCTCTCATCTTGAGGAAAGTTTCTAGTATCGCCCACATATTGTGCTGCATAGGGAGCCTATTGTTGCTTTCTAGTGATCTGCCAAAAATCTGTTCTCCCTTCTCAGTCAGACATCTACTCTACAGGACAATTTTTTCAGGCTCCTTAGATTAGGAATCAAAGCCTGTGGAAAAACAAATGATATGTGCTACTCCAAACACAGGATGGAAGGATGGACACACTCTTGGACAGGGCAGTAGCCAGTAGCAGGAGAGATATTGGCTGCCTAAATTTCATTGCTTAGGAAGTTCCCACTTTCCAAAACACCCGTTTTTGTCTTTGTTATAATTAAGCATTTTTATAGGAGATTCAATGAATCATGCTTATTTTGTAGTTTAAGTTTTATTTAATTCAAAATTCAAACCCACAGAAATGTCTCATTAACAATTTAAGGGGAGTTATACCCATATTGCTCAGGATCTCTAATCATAAACATTTTACCTCATTTATCTTTCTATTCATTGACACACTCTCTCCCTTTCCCCTCTCTTTCCCTCTCTCACTTGCCCTCCCTCCCTCACTCTATCTCTCTTCTTCTTCCTCGCTCTCCTCCTATCCAGTGTGTGTGTGTGTGTGTGTGTGTGTGTGTGTGTGTGTGTGTGTGTGTGTAGAAAGATGGATGATGGGACATAACCCTTAAGGTTCAGCAGGTATCCCCTGGAAAAAAGAAGACTAATCAACACAAAAAACATACAATTTCTCATGAGTCAAGAAGCCAATACTAACCACAACACCACTATGAAAGCCAGATAATGTTGAAATTATTCTACTTATAATTTGTTCCATCATTTTTGGTGTAACAGACAATCAGAAGCCATACCTTCATTCAGCACTGTCTAGACACCTCTTTCTTTTCTTTCCCACTTCTGTGGCTCTGGACACTAACCTTGACATGACTTAATTTCATTTTTCCTGTTCATTAGGCCTGTTCAGATACCAGGCACTGACATTTTCACATCCCTGTACCAGTATGGGGATGGTTGGTTAGAGATATCAAAGGGCGGGTGAAAGAACAAGGGAAATGTAGTGAACAGGTATACTTTCAGAGTAATGCCAGAATGATTTTGAAAATCAGTTTTAAAAAAATCCCTATCAGAAACTGACTGTGGACATTCACATTTCACTCAAGATCTTGCTAGAATTGGGATGGTCTAAGGACAACTTGAGAACAACAAATGTTCTTTTAAACCATCCAGCTACAACAGTCAGATGGCTGGCAATGCCTTATTTCTGCATGCTTGACATTTAGCATCTTACAGCTTTTATTACAAGCCACAGCACTGCTTGCTTATAAAAATCTGTGTAAGTCAAGACTTTGGGTCATCACAAATCTTTTCTCTTAACTCTACATTCAAGGAAAAAAGAGGTTTATGTTTAAAGTGTGAGAGTGCAGTACACATTGAGGAACATTTGTCTCACAGTAAACACTTTTTCTCCATGTAGGAGATCAAAGGGTCCTGCCAAAAATATGTTCCCTTCTGTGAACACTCACAGCAGCTTGTCAAAAATTCTCACAAATGCATTAAGGCAGGCCTGATTATCAGTACCATGGTTCACACAAAAATAGTTTGGATTTTAAATAATTTCAGCAACTATTCATTGTGTTAAACAATCATAAAAACCTCTTGATTACTGTACTATGAATAAAATTTTATTGAGAGGTTTGATAGACTAAAAGCAAAGTGAAAAATTTTCTTTGTTCCATTCAATAATGCTCTTAGTGTCAACTTAAAGCATGGATATAAGGATATACAAAACAATCGTGTTTCCTAATGTGACATGAAGAGAGTATGATTTTAAGTTACGAATGTGCTTCTTCCCAATATGTACTTACCACATCTTCAGTCTGAAAAAAATTTCTTTCACCTGAGAACTTTTATTAAGGGTGTGGTTAGTTGCCAAGAAAAGTCCAAAATAATCCTTTTAAAGGTATCGTGTTGTAAGACTTAATACTATGTCTTTGCCCCTCACGATTCCAAAAATTCCACTCTCAAGACCCTCATTTCTCTACCGCCTCTAGCTGAACTTGATATCCTTGCCAGTGCTTAGCCTTCCTAATCCATATTACAAGAAGCCCTGAGGTCATTCATGGGGGGAAGAACTTACTGATGGTGCAAAGGAAGTGTCGCTACAGAGAGGAGCTGGCTTTTAGAAAGAGAAGCAGTATGGATGTACAGCTGGCTGGTAGTATACTCCGTGTTCTTCATCACACCCTGACTTAGTGGCAATGAGCAGGGAGAGGAACTCAGTGTTGATAGGCTGCTGCTTGGGGAGAAGTGACTTCAGAGGAAGGAGGAACAGTCAAGAACTATGTAACGAGGGTAAAATAGAAAGTTCAGGGATTGAAAGTTCAGTCGATTGAAGGGACAAAATACTGGCCTCAGGAAATAACAATTTATTAACAGAGGTGCAATATGATCAAAAAAATAGTTGTTATGCAATGCCTGCAGCCTGCCTGAATCCAGTACTTTCTAGAATGACTTCTGACAGGAGTGAGGACTGCTGTAACGCCCAGGCACATAGCTCTTACTCAAGGTTTGTGTGCCTTCTAATGCTGTGGCTTCTTCACTCCTGTTTCATATGACAGTTCCACATGTCATTTAAAAAAAAAAAAAAAAGCTCATGAAGCTGACATAGAGATCAAGTAGCCTGACCACTATGTGGACCTGATTTCTCTAACAGTGGTCTCTGATTGATAGATAGGTCATCACACCATCCTCTGAATATGAAGAGGACGAGTTGATGCCCATTGGTAGCTTTTTTGTTTCCTCACAAGAGGAATTAATAGTGGATATCACTGTGATTTAGAATGTTATAAACATGAAATGCTTTGCTGCTCACAAAGCAAACAGTGTAAGCATGCTCATCTGCCTCTGCCTCCTTCACCACTTGGATCAGTTGCACGTTCTTGGTCTCCAACACGTTAAAAGGTGGCAATGCACTATCCTCTCAAGACTGCCTTCACCTCAGTCTTTATAAACATACCCATCACTGAATTTCTCTTTTCTATGCTACATGGTAACCACATCTGCAGTGAAGACGTCCTCTGGACAGGTAATTTTGATCTGTCCCCAAACACTTGGAGTGGCCCCTATAAACCGTTGTGACTTGAAAGGATAAAAGGAGACATTCCAACTTTAGGAAAGGAAATCTTTCTAAATTTCATTTACATCAGACAATTTCTCATCTGTGATGGTTTCTGCTGTAAATGCTTCTGATAAGAAGCAAAGATAATAGTTATTATTTAAGAATTTCTTTTTTCTTCTCTTTCACCCGTTTTTTTGTTTGTTTGTTTTTCGGTTTTACAAACAGGGTTTCTCTGTGTAGCCACGGTTGTCCTAGACTTCACTCTGTAGACGAATCTGGCCTTGAAGTGACAGAGATCTGCCTGCCTCTGCCTCCTTAGTGCTTTGATTAAAGCCTTCAAAGGCTTTAATCAAAGCATTAACATAAAAAAATTTGAAGATTTCTTAACATAAAAAAAAGCTTAATATCTGATTAAGGGTACTTAATTCTGTACCCCAGAAATTGCTTTCAATTCCCACTGAACAAGAGTTATTAAAATTATTGCAAATATGATCTGGTGAGATAACTCAGTGTGTAGAGATGACTGTGTGCAGGCCTGGGGGCCTTAATTGGGTACAGGATCCTATAAAGTGCTAGATGTGAACATACTCTACAGAGATGTCCTCTAACCTCCACAGACATACTATAGTACATACTGTTGTAAAACAGACATACACACACACACACACACACACACACACACACACACACACACACACCAATGTAGTATATAGCTGGGAAGATCATCTAGCTATCTAGTAGTACTGTCCTACTTCGTTGGAGTGTTAGGAACACCCAGAGTTACCTGAATTTCCCTATTCTCAAGAGCTCGTCTAAAACTAGACTTTTTTAATCAATAAGTATATGTTGTAACCTCATCAAACAATCCATTTAAAAAAATATTTTCCTCAAAGAAGGTTTTAGATATTTATCATGATTTCTTTAACAGTTCAGCATAATTTATATTTTTTTACTTAAAACGAGTTATAATTCAGTACTTTTTATGTCACTTTTGCATTTTATCTAAGTTGTTGAATTTCTATGGTTTAGTTTCCTCAAAAAAAGTCACCTCATCACCTTACTAAAGTATGTAGAATCTGACTGCTTTTATCCTTTTAACATTTAAAAATTTGTTTCTCAGCTCCTTTTCATTTCAGTGATACACATCCACTATTTAAATCTCTAGATAAGTATTTTTATGGGTTAGGGGGTAGCTCAGTGTGTAAGAGTACTGAATAATCTAACAAGAGACCCTGAGGTCTAATTCCCAGAACCCATGTAAGACTCTGGGACACCTGCTGCAACTCCAGAATTATGGGGCCAAACACAGAAAGGTTGCTGGGTTGCTGGCTGCCCTCCTAGCTCTGGTACAATGAGCAACCTTGATTAGAGGGAATAGGACATACAATGATAGACAAGGCAACATCAGCATCCACCTCTGGCCCTGTGACCATGTTGCAGCAGACACACACACACACACACACACACACACACACACACACACACAAATACATTATACACACAAACTCTCATACACATATCTCAAAAACAAAAAGTAAACCATTCTGAGATTTGAAACTGTCTTCTCTTACTTTATCATATCTTCTTGCTATTATTTCCTTGCCTACTTATGTTAGTTTTTTTTTTCATTCAGAATAAGACAACAAATCTTAGGTTCATCATAGGAGACCCGGGATTACAGACACACAGTGCTATACCTGGGTCCACATTAGTTCTAGTGATCCAGAGTCAAATCCTCATATTTGCACAGCAAGAGTAATCTCCCAGTTCTCAATTGCTATTGTTCTTTTTAGGCTGCTGGTTTTGAAAACTTTGTCCTACTTGCTTAATTAATTTTTTGAATAACCAAGCAAATGTCATATACCAAAGTATTAATGAATAAGATTAATAATGAAAGGATTTAGAGAGGATACCTTACAGTGCTGACAATAGGCATAAGAATATACTTACACCATCTTGTTCAGGTTCATATGAAGTTGATACTTTGATAGTTTCCAAATGGGTCAAATGTTAAATTGTGAGATATGGGTATAAAGAATGCACTGGATTTCTAAGACATATTATCTTTTAAATAACATAAAATTTCTTGATAATAATATATAGATTCCACATAAAACCATTGGTAGGTAGATTAAGTAGATTTCTTTGTAATCTGGTGACCAGAAGCCTGTTTACCCTGTCTCAGTTAAGAGTGTATGTAGAAACCTATTCGACCTTTGTATCACTTAAATGTGTGCTACAACTGTGTCTCAGTTCTAAAGGTTTAGCAGCAATAATCAGTCCAGTTACAAACGCCTTAGTCACATAGCTGTAGAGATCACCAAGAAGTACTTATTAACCACCGTGTCAGAAAGGATCATGTCAATTAGCTTATTCAAAGGTATGAATAGACAAATGGCAGGAGCTTTATGCACACAATGAGGGTAGAGAAAAGCAGAAGCTTAGGACAAACTATGGCTTATCATGACGACCTGGTCAAATGTGTGTTCTCAGGAAATGACGTGGCTAGGGACAAAAGCAGCTAAGAGTTAGCTTAAAGGAATGGTCAACCAGGTAGACAAGTTGATCGTCTCCTATACTCTCCAGGCAAAGTCTCATCTAAACCTTCTGAATGAAAATGATGAGAGAGAGGATGCAACACAGAATTGGAAAGACAAAGAACGTAGGTTCATTTTGTTGGAAAGAGAAGCAGAATTACAAACCTCAAATACATCTGTGATTTGTGTTGTGGATCACAGTAAAATGTTGTTTCCAGTGTTGATGACTGATATGGTAGAAATGCTTATTTGAGGAAAAGATTATGTTGAACTTTTTGACCTTTTGAGGAAGAAATGGGGTATCAAAGTAAACATATGTGGTTTATGCAAAGAAATATCATGTAAACAATCTAGCAAGAGTAGTAAATAAAATGGTAAATGGTTTTGAGAACATATGGCATCTCTGGTGGGAAAGGCGAGCTTGGATCTGTAATCCACACCATGATTTAAAAGCTGAAATTGTGAAAACGTGAGAAACAGTTTTTGTGGACAATGCTTTGGGTAATAAATAAGAGGTGAATAAAGGAATCAACTAGTAATTAATTGGGAAGACTGTGTGTCTTGGTGGGTGCAAATATGTACAGCTGCAAAAAATGTCAAGGTTACTGTCTCCTGTGGCTGCATCACTATGCAAATCCTACCCTCTAAAAGTCCACAGCGAAGGCAGAAGACTCATGTGTTATGTCACAAAATCCCTTGTGCAAACACTGTTATCCTATTACCTTCTTGTCCTGTTTTACATAACATGTCTGACTGTATTATGAATGGTGTATGTGCCCTTTCTTAACAGATCCTTGTATAAATCCCACAAGGATTTTTCTAAAGACAAACCTCATTTGCTAAATACTATGCACTCCTTGTTGAATTTTAATAAATCTCATAAACACCACAAGGCGTACTTGCCAGCTGTCTTCTATTTTTCCTGCTGTCTCTCCCCAGGTCTGTTTTCACCTGTTTTGTGTTTCAGACACTGGCACCCGCCTACTCCTGCCATGCCCAGAGAAGAAGAACCATATGGACTGTACTGGGGTTTGATGAGACTGACACTACTGGCACCTAAACAGCTGACTGAATCCCAGGACATGTTCCGAGCACTAGAGGTTGGACAGAGAATCCTCAGCTTCTATGCAGTGAGTGCTGGAAAATATGTCCCTCCCACAGATTGAGGTGCACTCAAAGAGTGCCTTTGGAGAAAGCTGTCTTATATATACAGCTCCTCTATGTCTAAATGCTGCTTCACATCTATACAACTATGGGACACAAGAACTGTAAAGAGGACAGTGGGGGAGGTGATGTGAGGTGAAGCGATCTGTTCCCAGACAGTCCCTAGTTACTACCTGCCAGGCCAGGGTAAGCAGACAGTTGTCATTTTACAGATGGCAAGCCCAGTCAGGAGGCCATTTTCACGTAGTGCTTGCTGCTTGTGTCCCCTGCTCTCATGACCTCTCTGTTGTCCTTCCTTCCCCAAATCCACCCCTCTCCCTAGCTCTCCTTCTTCTCATATGGTGACCTCTCCTGATTCTTTAACTGGTTGCTGTAAGGTACTTTTATTACCAACCTCCACAGTTTGTCACTTAATGAAGTTGTCTAATCTGGGCAGACCATCTGTTCTTACAGGAATTATAATAAATACAGAGGAAGTATATACCACAATATTTAGAGAAAAGTAAAATTGTAAATAGTTACTGAGTTCTCTCCGCCTTGGCCCTAGTCACTGGGATGTTTGCACATATAACCTTGTAGTCATCCTGAGCTAACACTTTAGCTCCTTTTATACCTTGATATGCCTAATTAGAAACGTTATTAAAAAACTCACCTTATCATTCTCATGTGAAATGATACGTGTTTATAATAAGGAGAGGCTCATGATGGGCACTGCTGCAAGGACCCAGAGGTGGCATAAGGTGGTGGACCCTGAGGTCATGACCTGAGGCCATGCTCTAAGGTTATGCCCTGAAGCCATGGACAGCATATACCTTCTATAGCATTCACTTGTCTAATGTTATAAACAAACAAGGAAGAGACATATTTGACTGGCCACTTCTTTAGTCATGGGATCATTTCATGTGTCAGTGTATTCTAGTTGCCTGTGAAATGTCATCAATACTGTAGAAGTACATATGCAAGTAAGATACAGTCTTAGCCTGAGGAAGATATATAATCTTCCAAATCATGACAAGCAATTAAGACTATACCTGTACTGGACATTAAACTTGAGTGTTAAACAATCAGTGTCACTAAGAAATCTTTACAGTGCCTATAAAGGGACTACTTAACAATGCCACAACAAATACTTGTTGGATGCATCCAAATTACATGAAATCTGAAGGAAGAAGACAAAATCTCTTCCCAGTGCTTCAGTTTTGTGTGAAGCTATCAGAGTAAACACTTCTCCCAGGTTCTAGCTACACTGCAGACATAGCTAATGCCTACCAATCATCCATGGTTAAGGTACTCAATAGACATGTTCTGCTCCTCTTTATTTGAGGAACACTACAGTAACAAGATTACTGTTTTATTTATTTACTTACTTATTCACTTTGCATCCTACTCACTGCAATCCCCTCCCACAACACTTCTCTCAGCCCCCCTCCCCTTCTCCTCTGAGTGGTTGGATGTCCCACTGGGTATTCCCCTCATTCTGGCACATCAAGTCTCTTCAAGGCTAGGCGCTTCCTCTCCCACTGAGGCCAGATAAGACAGCCCAGCTAGAAGAACATATTCCACTTACAGGCAGCTTTTGGGACAGCCCCCACTCTAATTGTTAGGGACCCACATGAAGATCAAGCTTCACTTCTGCTACATATGTTAGGAGAGGCCTAAATCCAGCCTGTGTAGTAACAAGATTATTTTTGAGATACAAATATTTTCCCATACATTTTAAACCTACATATTTACATTTCTACTCTTACCAAAGTGAAACCAACAGGATGACACAGGATGATAAAGGGTGTAAATGAGGCTCTTAGCACTCTGGAAACATAGATAATCAAGGGTTTACATCCTTCTGATACATTGCTTTTATAGATGCTTTGGGTAGAGTAATTGCACAGCAATAAAGACGATTTCCAGACATCCCGATCCCACCTTATCATCTTGCATGACTGGATTTATGAACTTTAAAGTTCTTATAGTTAATGAGAATTGAGATAACATCACTGAAGACCACAGTTGGCATCCCCTTGTTTTATTTGAGTCAACAAATGCCCAGCATGGAAAACTATGGCATCATAGTAACTTCCCTGCATACTTGTGCCCCACTCACATCCTTTTGCTTCACCACAAAGCCTTTCACCTGTACAGAGACCCCTGAAACCATGGCTTTGCTTTCTTACTGTCCTCAGAATTTTGGCATTTCAAAACCATCACATTTTTGTATATCATCACATCCTTGGTTCATAGTCTAAAGATTGTCCTATTTCATTTAGTATATATATTTTAATTTCCTCCATGTGACTTTGTGCTATCATGGCTCAGTTTTCAATAACCACTGAATAAAATTCCATTAAATGGATGCATTGTGTTTTATTTATTAAAGAAGTTCTTGGCTTTGTCCATGTTTGGGGAACTGTGGATAAAACTGGTAGCAAACTATTTGCAGGTTCACATGGAATAGCTATTTAACTCAAGCGAGTAAATACCAATGATTTTGACTCTGGGACCATATACTAAGTTCAGAGTTAGCTTTGTAAAAACAAACAAACAAATGAAAAACAAAAAGAAACATCTAATCTATATTCCAAATGACAAAACATGTTTTGTTTATACAGAGGAAATGCATGAGTTTCTCTTGCTAACCAACCCTCCTCTATAGACTATAGATTTGATCATCCAACAGTTATATACTGAGCTTTTCAGGTGGCTAGCTATCATATAGACTTTCAAGTAAACATGGAAAAGCAAAGCCAGACGCTCTGCTATTTCAATGAAGCACTGAAGAAATGAATAGGTACATCTGAGAGGCAAAATGTTAAACACAGAGAATAGCAGAGTAGTTAAACTAAGATTTTTAATGGATGACTTTTAAAATTTGACTTCTACATACATGGGATATAAATTTTTCACTACCAATTTTCTACTGGTTTAAATATTTCATAGGGTAAAGATTTGTTAACTGTTAGGAATTTTGTGTAAAAGGCCATATGTTGTGATATATTTGACTATATTCATGAGAATTCTATGACTTAAGATGAAATTCCTTTGAGGCACAGTACCCCAATGAGTCAAGTAGACATGGAACTTCAAGTCACTAAATCTCAGGTTTTCTTTCAGGGTCACTTACTATTTATGAGATCTGTATTGTATTTGGATCTTTTTTACAAACTTTAAAATGTATTTGTAAAAATACATTTTATGTAGCATTAGTGTTGACAACAAGTAGAAATTAATAAATATACCATGCACTTTAAATTATGCAAAATTTAAAATTTATAAAACACTATAAAAAGTATATTGACTCATTGGTAACACTCCTTTCTTTATAATGCTTATAATTTTTCAAGGTAATGTAACATTCACCAACAACAGTGCAAATGGTAAATGTCAGGATGAAACATTAAAATTTCTATACCTCAAAAGAATACCAAGCCTATAAACTCTAAGCTCTTTTACAGCAGGCACTAGGACATTTATTACCAAACCTCTAAAACATGAATTTTTTAAGTTTTGATTATTAAATAGCTGAATAATGAAGCAATGTGTCCCTGACGAGGTACCTAATGAGTGCATTCTCACTGCAGGACACTAGAGAAAGCTACATTAAATAGCCTGACTAATAGACTACTTCAGAATTCTAATTTCTTAAAACTAAACCATATGCATACATTATCACATAATATAACATATGCATGGTGCCAAAATCTTGGGTCTCTTTGCCAGATGCTCTTACAGGCAGGATTTGTACTTTCTTGAGTATTGGTTTTGATCATGGCTCTGTAGCCATAATACTGTTTTACTTTTTCCTTCTAATAAATAAATAACAACAGACTCTTAATAACCTCAACTCTATTTGCCACCTTCAGTAAAAGTTAGCCTAGACAGAATATCAAGATAAATTTGTGGAAGAATTAATATCTTAGCCTTTCAGCTTCATGGCTGCCCAAAAATTAAGAAGTTTTGGATGATTCCACTGTGAACAGGAGAAAATGGCACTCAACAGAATGTCTAGTGCTAAGCCCGACTGAGGAAACTGTAACTTTTGAATAATTTTTGAATTTAGTTTGGGAATGCATCAGAAAATAAGAGAAATAGGTGTTCTATGGAGATTTCATGCTTATTATTCTGGGTCTAAAAATACATCTTAATTGTTCTTGTGTCTTAGGACTTATGACAACATGCTGAAATGGACAGACCAAGTGTGTATGACACTTAAAACCTAAGCATCAATAGGTTCCAACCAAAGATTATCTCTACCAGTTCATGTGAAATATAACAGGATAAAATGATGCAATAGTATTTAAGTGCATCCTAGAACACTGAACATCAACCAGGTACACTGAAATGCACAAAAACCACAGATAGAAGTTTTGTGGAAAATTTCATTGTAATAACAGTGATGATTTTTAAAACACATTTCAATTGTATCAAATATAAGTATTAAGAAACTGTGCATCTTCTTTCAATTATCCAAAAGGAAACACATAGAAAAGAAATTGAGAAAAGCAAATTCCAGACTGAGAGAAAACTTCGAGGAACTAACATGAAGAGCCCATAGAAAATGGAACTTTATATGAAAACCATAGATATATAAGCAGTGGAACATGGAGGCAGCTCTTGTGAAGTACCAGACAAAAAATATAACACATTTTTCTGATTGAATGTATTTTGAAATTAATTTTAAAAGAAAAATTGGTTCTGATTGCAGCAAAAAAACCTGCCCATGTGAATGTGTAGCCTGACTTGGGTTTGATTAAAATGCTGGATAAAGTACATGTAAAAGTGAGGGCAGAAATAATTCCACATTAAATATCATGATTAAATCCAGCAAAGTCTAAGCTGATGATTTCCATAACCAATTCCCCAACAAATTTTGTTGTGGCACATGGCGTTAATTCCAAGTAACTATCCCAACATAGTAGGATAAGGTATGACCCATGGTTGCAGAATGCATTTAGATGAGAGCCAAGCAAGTACAGAAGTAAAAGACTGTGTCTGTCAAGCATCTTGCTCACATAATACTCACTGGCATCCAGGTGTATCTAGGAATAAGTGCACACAAAACATGCCTTGGATGTATAGGTAACAACATTCAACATGGTGGTGCTGTGGGGTAGCAATTGATTCCCTCCCACCAAAGAGAACTTGCCAACTATGTTTTGAATAAGAATGGCCCTATAGATGTATATACTTGGATGTTTATTCATCAGGAAGTGACACTACTTAGGAGAATTAGGAGGTGTAGCCTTGTTGGAGGAAGTGATACTAGGGAAGAGCTTTGAGGTTTCAGAA
The DNA here is from genome assembly GCF_008632895.1 of Mastomys coucha. Classification (NCBI taxonomy): domain Eukaryota; kingdom Metazoa; phylum Chordata; class Mammalia; order Rodentia; family Muridae; genus Mastomys; species Mastomys coucha. The sequence continues at coordinate 55,159,541 of NW_022196903.1, forward strand.
ACCCAAGCTAGGTCCAGGGCTTTTTCTCTTCCTGCTGGCTGCAGATCTGGATGTAAAACTCTCAGCTATTTTTCCAGCACCATGGCTACCTGCATGCTGCCATGCTCCCTGCTATAATGACAATGGACTAAGCCTCTCTGAAACTGTAAGTAAGCCCAGTTTTAAGAGTTTCATTTGTAACAATTGTCATGGTCATGATGTCTCTTCACAGTAAAAGAACACTTACCTACAGTGGTTTCAACCAGAACAAACAGTGCAGTAGGTTAAATTTCTTGGGAATTTTGAATATGCTTTTTAATACAAACTTGAAGATATGACCCTAAATGAGAAATTTCTAGCTAGATTATTTTAAGCTATAAATAAGGGAAGCCAAAGTTTTCCTTTTGGAATGTTGGCTAATTTCAAAAATGAATACTCAGAATCAGAAAAGCAAATGTGTTTTGACATGTCTCTTTGTATAATTAAAGTATCATTGCTGAAGAATTCAAGCAGCCTAGGGTGTCAGCAGGACCTGCAGGGTTCCACTCAACTGCAGACTTGAGTGATAAAGGCACACTGTGCCATCCATCACATCACTATAACCTCATACATGGTCCTTAGTACACCTCCTCAGTGTGTGTGCGTGTGTGCATTCCTGCGTGTGTGTGTGTGTGTGTATGTGTGTGTGTGTTTGTGAGAGAAAGAGAGGGAGAGAGAGTTGTGTGTGCATGTGTTCTTTCTCTTTTCTCTCTCTCTCTCATCTTCTTGTCATTGAGTAAACTGTAGTATTCCTTTTTAATGAATTTATTTTGTTTTGTTTTGTTTTTGAAACTGGTGTCCTGTATGACTAGTTAAAGGTAGTAAAGGCAGAAGGACCATGAAATCTTCTCTGTACGTACCTCAGAGTTTCATTTTATTGTTTATATTCTAATTACTACAGGAAACATCGGGTATGTTTAGATTAGAACTGGGGAAAATTGTTTTGGAAGGTGTTATTTCCAAAGGAAAATGCACACTTAAATGTTGCTTTCAAATACAAGCATGTATAGTTTAAAAACTCCCACATGATACGTGAGATTCCTGTTCAGCTGTGAAATAAACCTATGCACTATGGATGTGTCTAACTACTGGGAGTGAAATGACGATAATAGCAAAGTTCCAGAATGTGCTTTTGTGGCTTTCTGTGGCTTACCAAACAGGATAACAAGCACATAGGAAATGATAAGTAAGACAGGGATTTCTCCCTACTGTGAATGATATTAATAAAAGGAAGAAGCTAACATTCTAATGGTACATGAAAATAAAGATAATAGCTATTATGACCTGAATGTCCCCAAAACCCATTACTTGAAATGTAGTCACTAATGTCCCAGTATTGTGAGGTAGAGCTCTTTATGGGTAATGGTTGCATGAGGGATTTGTCCTGTATGAGGGGACAAATTTACCCCCATCAGTTCTATTCACCTTGTAAATGCTCCCCTCCAAGACACAGTAACAAGATGTCATCTTAGAACAAAGACAAGATCCTTCAGGACACTGAACTCATCTTGATCTCTGAGTTCCCAGCTTTACAATGTGATTAGTAAATTCTGTTTTTCACAAATTACTCAACTGTATGTGTTTTGTTACCCTAGCACATACTGACTATAAGGACAGCTCTCTCTCTCTCTCTCTCTCTCTCTCTCTCTCTCTCTCTCAGAGTCCAAAGATAAGAATCAGCAAAGCCAGTTAATTATCAGGGCTCAAAAGATCAGAAATTCTTGTCAAATATATATGAGCCAATAAATTAACCACTCCAGCAATACAATCCATTGCTCTTAGAAATTTTTTGTTCAAGTGTGTTCTGGTATTTGGATATGGCATGCAATTATCATAAGCCAACAAGGAAGATGAATTGCCAAATTGGTATTTCACATTGATTTGATAATTATGGTCAAGAGTAATATCTAAAAGAACTATTTTAGCTAGGAATTTTTAATGATCAAAAGCTTCAGAACTTCACAAAGGAAATCTGATTTCATACTAGGAGTAGACAAGATGATTGATGTCAATGCTCTGGGTCCCAGAAATCAATCTTCTACATTACTATAGTTATAATGTTTGGTATAGAGTAGAATACATTGTATGAATTAGCTAGGCCAATACATGTGTGTGTGGATAAGTAAATGAATAATCAGCAATGGTCACAGTCATATTAATTATTTCATGTCCTACACACCCAAAATGATTGTATGAATCAATTTAAGGTAAAATTTGGACAAGTACAATAAAATTTTATATCTTTAATTTATAATTGTAATTAAATGAAGGTAGTACTTAGAAATACACACACATACACATACCATATGTTTATTTTTAAGAACAAAAGTTTTACAATATGTAATACTGTTCTATAATCTCATCTTTTCACTCAATGCAGCAAGAGCAAGCTATTGTGGCACCCATTACTCTTCTGCACCTTTTTGTTCAAGTAATTATTACATGGGATAAGGCATCACGTATTTATCCTAGGCGCTATTGCCAAGCTTCTGGCCTTTAAGAAATGTATCATTACCAACGCTTTCATAAATAATCGTATCTAAATCTAGACCTGCCAAACTCGTGGACACAAAATACTCTGAATGGAGATGCTTACTTGCAGTACTTTCCCACCAGTGTCTCATGTGTTCTCAAGCATGCTTCTATCAATGCGCTCTTAACCTGTGACACAGAGATGCTCAACATGTGAGCATCAGCAGACAGCACTGTGCCCCTTCCCTCACTAACCTCAGTTCCTGAGATCAACACTGCAATGACAAATTCCTAGGTTATCTGGGTTCAAGTTGGAAAGAAGAGAAGAGAGTAGGGAGAAGGTTGTCTTTCTAAAGGCCATAGGTAGGGACTGGACTGGACTGGTGATGCACCTCTGAATTACATAGAAGAGTAGTCACAACAGAGCTATTCAGGAGTCTGGGATGACTACCAAAGACCAGCCAGAGCAAGAGCATTCTGTGTTTCTCTTGCTTCTTCTTCTCTCAGCAGAGCCATAGTCCTTCGTTCAATAGACCTTAGGTAAGACCCCTTAAAAGTCTGTGTGGAGTTGCTCTGTGGGACAGCTCTCACTTTTGGAATTTCTAGCACATTGAATTAGCAAAGGAGACAGTTTCTGTGTATTCCTCTCTAATGATTGGAAGGAAAGGGGTTGAGATGATGAAGATGCCAATTTCATAGCTAGTGTAGCTGGACTCTCACCATCTAGGCTATCAGAATCTTTTCCAGGAATTGATGTAAAACCTCACAGGAACACAGGGATTATTTCTTTGTCCTTTCAAGAATATTTTTAAAAGTATCTCCAAAAAATAGATTGCGATATGAAATGCTGAGAGATCATTCACTTGCTCTGAGTGTCTTTTTATCTGGTATCTAAAACAACTATTACTAAGAAAAGGAAAACAGAGTGAGGAGGGTCATTACCCAGGCCATCTCATATCTGTGTTCCATGAATATTGAGAATTATTCTCTATGTATCTGGTGTGAAGAGACATAAAGATACCCCTGCAATATAATGCTAAGTACTTGGCATTTCCGATTTAAAAGATAAATTTTGCTGGGCAGTGGGGGCACATGCCTTTAATCCCAGCACTTGGGAGGCACAGACAGGCAGATTACTAAGTTCCAGGCCATCCTGGTCTACACAGTGAGTTTTTACAGGACAGCCAGGGCTAAACAGAGAAACCCTGTCTTAAAAAACCAACCAACCAAACAAACAAACATAAAGATAAATTTTTAAACTTTGTTTATACCAGTGTTTCTCAAAGTCCTTTGAGCAGAATGCTTTCTAATTAAAACATGAAGATAACATTTAATAAAACCTGGTGGTTTTGAGACATTTAATTCAAAGTAACAGAGGTGTTATTGCTAACCTCAATTTGATAGGATGTAGAATCACCTAGAAGATTAGCCTCTAGGAATACCTGTAAGAGGTTATGTTGAGTAGATAACTGAATTGGAAAAACCAGTCCATTGTGAGTGGCACCATGTCGTAGGCTAAGATCTTTTTTTTTTTAATTTGTTGTGAATTTTATTCACATTTGCAAAATTTCTTTACAATAGCAGCTACATCTGTATTTTTTTTTTTTTTTTTTTTGATTACCTGGAAGAAAAGTACATGCATGTTACAAAAATGGTCACTGCTTCCTTTTTCCTTCAATTATCATTTTTTGTCTCTGTTTCCTTTTTTTTTTTAACTAGACATTTTCTTTATTTACATTTCAACTGTTATCCCCTTTCCTGGTTTCCCCTCTGAAAATCCCCTATCTCCCTCCCCACCCCACCCCTACTCACCAACCCACCCACTCCAACTTCCTGGCCCTGGCATTCCCCTTCACTGTGGCATTGAGCCTTCACAGGACCAAGGGCCTCTCCTCCCACTGACGACTGACAAAGACATCCTCTGCTACATGTGCAGCTGGAGCCATGAGTCCCTCCTTTTGTACTCTTTGGCTGATGGTGTAGTCTTGGGAATTCTGAGGGTATTGGTTGGTTCATATTGTTGTTCCTCCTATGTGGCTACAAATCCCTTCAGCTCCTTGGGTCCTTTCTCTAGCTCCTCCATTGGGGACCCTGTGCTCAGTCCAATGGTTGGCTGAGAGCATCCTCCTCTGTATTTGTCAGGCACTGTCAGAGCCTCTCAGTAGACAACTCTATCAGGCTCCTGTCAGCAAGCACTTGTTGGCACCCACAATAGTGTCTGGATTTGGTGACTGTATATGAGATGGATCCCCAGGTGGGGCAGTCTCCGGATGGCCTTTCCTTCAGTCCCTGCTCCACACTTTGTCTCATTATCTCCTCCCATGGGTATTTAGGCTAGGATCTTGAATTGTATAAAAAGAGGGCATGACTGAATTGCTAGCATTCATTACTCTCTGTAGTTGACTAGTTTTTTTTTAAGTGAATTGATGTTTCTGCTGCCTCAGTTCCCTGCCATGATGGACTGTACCCAAGATTTGTGAGTGAAAGAAAGCTTAAGTTGCTTAAGTCAGAGGGTTTTAGTTATATCAACCTGGAAAAAAAACCCTAAGACAAGGAATGTGAGTCATTTTATTAAGCCCAATAAAGAGATCTCGTCTCTCAAGTGTATTCTTTTTGGCACTAAACCACTTAACAAAGCCAAACCACACCAAAATGAAAAATGGTCTCAATAATCACACGTCCAAACCAAAGATATAAATAGAAACATCAGATTCTTTACAGAAAAGAATATCACAATTATGCTACAGTCCACTTGATTGCTTGTCTTTGCTGCCACATTCCTTTTTTACTCCGACTCTGCAATTGGCCGGCCAATTACAGAGGATGAGGGCTTCTTTAGAAAGGTTAAATGAGTTGCCAGGCGTCTGGCGATGCATAATTGAAAAACAACTGGCCTCAAATCCAAGCCACTGAATTGAGGTACAAAACATTTTGAGCTCATTTCATTCAGCAATTCTATTTCATGAATAAAAATGTCAGTGCTCAGAGCAGTGTGGTGTCCTCATCCAGAATGGTAAAAGAGATGAGAATAATGCCACACTCCATGAAGTACAGGGCTGTCCTCTATACCCAGCCACACTTTCTATATGCCTGAGCAAATAGGGCATATAAACCAGACCCTGGATAAAGATCAGGACCAGATGGCTGTCAAAGTGGATCAAGTAGCAGGTATGAAGAAGCTCTAACAGGACATATAAGAACTTTGTCTCAATTTTGTAGTGGCTGTCCTCTAAAGACAGATGATTGCTACTATAAGCAATTCTGTTAGTTTTAACAGAGATATTTTTAAAGGTATCTGCCTTACATATGTTGTAAATTTAGATTAAAGATGAAATATTCTAGTAATTTTTAGACTTTGTATGACAGATAGATTAATTCCAAGCTAGGTGGCAGAAGTAGGAAGAATATGCCTACCCCCAGAGACATATCAAATAATACACAATCCACTGAACAAAACTTGAAGTGTCAAAGCTAAGCTGAGTATGCATTCCCTAAAGTTGCATGACAGGAAATCACATAACACATTGAATTTTTTCTCATTTTTTGTGTGGACACCCAATAATCAAATGGGAATGTGAATTTTCAAACTCATCCCCTCACAAATGCAATTAAAATCTAAATTTCATTTTACTCCTTGCATACGCAGACCTGCAACTGTATTCATTTGTATGAACTGAGTTCTAAACAAATTGTTTGAATAAGAAAATACTAATGAAAGACAAGGCAAAAAGAAGTGGAAATAAACATAATTCCTCCCATTTTTTCATTTATTTCATCATTGTCTATTGACTGATTCCAGACTACACTGTTTTACTATGTATGATACCTCTAAAGGAAATTAAATACTACCATGAAAATGTTATAAATATGTTTAATAATTCCACTACACCAGAGAGTAGGGTGGATCCTTAAAGCACACCTAAAAAGTAAAATGTTATTAGAAATTTTAATAAAGTTTCTTATGGAGTAATTACCTTATATAGAAATTGACAATTCAATTTCACCCAATAGAATGATCAGATTCATGATATATATCATCTAATTGCAAGTTTCATGACCATATATTCCAATGCAAACACAGCTATTCTTATTTATTTCTATTCCTGAAATTGTCAAGGGAAGTATCAGTAATTACATTATGTCCTGAATTGTTGTGTGTTGTGAATATCTGGAAAACTATAGGACATTTTCTGTCATTTTATTTTGATAACTAGCAATACAAGCTATGTTTCTCAGGGACTAGAGTCAAAGCCTATATCCAAAAAAAGGAACTAATCGTCAGGCGGTGGTGGCGCACGCCTTTATTTCCAGCACTTGGGAGGCAGAGGCAGATGGATTTCTGAGTTCAAGGCCAGCCTGGTCTACAGAGTGAGTTCCAGGATAGCCAGGGCTATACAGAGAAACCCTGTCTCAAACAAAACAAAACAAAACAAAACAAAACAAACAATAAACAAAAGTCCAATAAACCTATTTTTCCTTATAATTACAGAATTCTTTTGCATTTAGAATTTCTCTTGATTATAAGTCACCAAGATTCACAATTCATCTCCATACATATAAGTACAGTGAAACATTCACGCACAACACAACCACTCAACACTTGTGTTTCTAAGCAGAGGCACTGCATACAATTAGCATGTTGTCCTTTAAGTAAAAATACTGTTTTGGATGAATCACATTGCAAAATTGCTACTGATTAAAACAGTCTTTTAAAACAAATCTTTTAAAACAAATCAATTAAGCCCATTGTGTTTATCCCTTTGTGGGGTATTATACTTTAAGATTCCAATGCTGCTCACAGACTCCAATGTCACAAAAAACACAGAGCAGGTCACTCACTGTGTCACAAAGCTTTCATTTAGGTTTGCATATTCCTAACATTTGTGTTGATTGTCCTCGACTGAACAGACAGGACCTCGAGTTCTAATGCTTTCAGATGTCATACTGCATTAACCATTATTAAACACTGGAGGAAAATATGTTACTATAAAGGAAAATATTTCACTAGTCCTCACCCTTGATTACACCTGTAATATATGTATTTCTTTAGAAAAACGTAAAAGGTGGCCTATGGCCTACAGATTCGTTGTGAGATTGTGATCAAATAACTCAACTAGAGGCAGCATTTGTCATCTGATCAAGCTCAACTTCAGTGTTTGAGAGTTAATCTGCACACTATGCACATCAATCATGCTAACAGGAAGCAGGGAGAAGAATGTTGTGATCATTAAAGACCATGCCAAACATGGTTCTTTCTGCCGTTGCTTAGATATCTTCCTATGAATTGAGAAATGATTATAGACTGCATGTTTTATTCTGTCTTGAAATTAAAGTTTTCAATAATAATGAATGTTATAAAATTATCAATGCTTCAGAACTTCATTCTGACTCTAGAGAAAAATAATTAAAACTCCTGATCCTTGGAGCTTGAAGCTTACTTGTATGAAAACTATAAGTTATCATGTGGATAGGTTGATACATAAAAGTACAGGATGGGAAGTAGAGAAATATCATATATGCAAGGCAACACGCTCCACAATTGACTCAGTCCTTCACATATTTTAAAAACATTTTATGTCTGGCTACAACTTTTTAGAGCACTCTAAATTGAACTAAAGAGAAGTCTATTTATTTAGCAATGGTTGATTTGAACAGTAGGCCCAAACAGAACACCAGTAAGCAGCTATAAAAGACAGACAGGCCAGATGTCCCAGACAGATGCTCAGTGACTAGCTCTGCATTGTAAACACTGTGCCATTAATCAACAACATGGAGGCCAGTAACTTCCTTTGTTCAACATTCTTGGTACAAGCAGATCTTTTTCTCTGCCAAAAAGGGGGAACAATTTTATCTGCTATTCATAAAACCACTACTAGCTTATATTTCTGTCAACTCATGTTAGTCAGTTTCTACTGTAATAATCAACTGAATGAATTTGTAGCAACTGATAAGCTTTTACACATAGCACATTGTAGATCAGGTCTACCTATTACTGAGTCACTTGTAAAATCTTCCACATTTTATATCATTAAGTGCTTATGCCTGATTGATTGTAGTATAGTCATAATATATACATATGGTTTATATGTGCAAATTGATATATATATGTAAAGAAACTAAATATTATACCAAATAGAACTAATAAACAAATAAAGTAGTTTCAAGATATGAAGTCAATAGGCAAAATTAAGAATCAGTTTTACACAAATATCTCACTACCTAAGAAATAAAGCAGTAATTCCATTTAAATGGTGTCGAAGCATCAAGGACATCAACAAAAAAGTACATAGAAATAAATTTAAAGCCTAAATAGCTGAAAATTATAGTACATTGACTTTAAAAATGAGAAGACACGGTAAGTGGGAAGAAAAACCTGTATTCATGGATCTGAAGAAGTACCAGCATCACCAAAAGGCCTTGGAGCTGGGATATGCCTCTCCCAAACTAAAAGGACACACTTCACAGATAGAGAGGAAAACCCAAAACCCACCGAAACCCACCAGAGTCAAAGCAGAGGACTTTATCCAAAGCCACCTTGAGCAAGAAGTATCAACACCAAAATTTCCGATCCAGCCTGGACGGGACAGAATGCCAGATTTAAAATTCTGTAACAAACTAGCGTAACCAAAACAGCACTCTACTGGCATACTGTGTGCACTGGAACAGAGAACTGGAAACCCACAGACTCGACAGCAGGCAAGCTTTGCCAAAAGTGTCAAAACCACACAATGGGGAAAGCAGCTCTAGGAAGTCTTCCATAGGCATCACTGGGAAAACTGAACAGCCATTCACAGAACGGGAAGTGGGCCCAAGCCCAAATGCAACATTCAACATTCGCAAACTGCTATAATAAAGCAAAAGGGAAAATTTCTCGACATTGGTCTGAACAATATTTTGGAGGGCAAAACTCAAACTCTACTGGCTAGAGTACAAATATCCAGAAGCTGCTTCATATTGACGGTTTCTCCACTGCAAATCAGACTACTGTCAAGATATAGGAGTGACCTGTGAAAAGGAGAAACAATGTGCAAACCATGTATCTGTTCAGGGCTCAATAGAAAGAAGGTAAGTAACTTGGTTTGAAAATGGAGAAAATAATATCAGAGCCAGAGGGAATGGAAGACACCAGGGAAACAAGGCCTCTAAACATGGCAGAACCAACCTAGGGGAGCTCACACAGCCTGAGGCAGCATGCACAAGGCCTGCACAGCTGCACCAGATGCAGTCCTAGAGATGAAAGGAGAAGTGGACACATGCCTCCACCCCTAACCCAAAGCTTGCTCCAATCGGTAACCACTTGCAAACAAAAACTTGGTTTTTCCAAGCAAGTCTCACTGGGGAAACAAACCATGGGCGGCATGCCCAGCAGTAGATGGCAAAGAGAAAATGAACTCAGTGGCAACTTTGAGGGTTCTTTCTCTTCCAATATTTTGTCAGGGCATTGTGTTTAACTTACAGGTCTTTAACTATATACTAAGGCTTCCATTTTTGTAGTTTTTATGGGATTCCTGTGTGTGTAAACGTATGTCTCTGTATCCATTTGTGCTCCTCATGCTGTTTCTTTGACTCCTCTTCTTAGATTTGTTCTTGTTTTATCTAATTTTATTATTATTCCTTAGATACCTGTTTGATTTCTAAGAGACACAGAAAGGGTGTGGATGCAAATGGGAGGAGAGATGGGGAAGAACTGGGAGGAGTTGGAGGAGGGAAACTGTAGTCAGAATATACTGTAAAAACAAAATCTATTTTGGTTAAGAGAAAAAAATGAACAAAAGAAGCTGGAGAATTGGCTCACTGGGTAACATGCTTTCTGTGTAAACACATGTCCCTGATTCAGATCCCCAATACCCATGTGAAAAGCCAGGCATGCGGTTGGATCCTGGAAGAATTGACTGAAAAAAATATCCCAGTGTCAATCTATGGCCTGTATATATGCCTGTACAGACAAGTGCATCTACATAACAGACACACCCAAACTCACATGCACATATTACACATATATACACGTGTAAGCCACACATATTATGTACATACACATATACCATACATAACATAGACACACAACAGACACATATCACATACATACACACCAAATATACCACATACACACACATACCATACACAAACCATACACACCTCACAATCTAAACACCACACACTACACCACACACACACACACACACACACACACACACACACACAGTGAATTAATTGGCTGGATAGATACTTATCAAAGAAGACATACAAATAGCCAAAAAGCTGTACAAAAACCATTCCTCACTAACCCTTAAGTAAATACAATTCAAAACCACAATGATCTCCCATAGGATTAGTTATCTAAAAGACAACCCACAGCGAGAATCATGAGGATGTAGACGACAGAGAATCTTGAGCACCAGCTGCTAAGGATGTAACTGAATCATTACCAAGGCTGCATGGAAGTTTTCAAACATTAAAATCACAGCTACCATATAGTCTGAAAACCCTATTGGTAGGTATAAAGAAACCATTCGCAATAATTAAGATGTGCAAACAAGTCAAAGAGTAATTAGCAGCTGAATGGATAAAGATGTATGCATATGTGCAAAAATGTATTATTATTCAGCCTTCAAAAGGTCTTTACAGATAGGGGACATCCTTACATTTGCCACAGCTTGAGGATAATGTACAATGCAAAGTTAACAAGATGCACAAAGGTACATATTTTGTGATCTCTCTTCTATGCAGAATATATTCTTAAAAAACATTAAGTCCATAGAAACAAGTTAGTATGGTGGCTACCAGGGGCTGGAAGATGGAAGAAATGGCAAGATGTTAATCATAAGTTATCAAGGGTAAGGAGAGGGGAGGGAGAGAATATCCTTGAAACTTAATATGTGACACAATTGTTGCAGATAATACCTGACTGACACCACAATAAGAGAAAAAGTCATTTAAGACATTGACTATGTTAATTTTCTTGATTGCTACAATAATTTGGGGTTGTATGTATACTTAATACAACATTGTACCATTAACATAAGTTATGATGTAAATACAATTTTCTTTAACTGGTTGTACTTTATTAAAGCTGGGGACAAATATTACCTTGGGTGTCTCAAATCAGAGATGAAATGAGGAAATAGTAGGACAATGAAATGAACTATTATGGCGTAGTTCTAAACAAGAAAGCACAACTATGAAAAAGGGAGAGAAGAAGAAAATGTGTCTGTACCCTCATCATCGAGGAAGCAATGAGACAAGCACCCTCAGACAGCCAGCATGCTGGGAATATCCAAAGTTACTCTAGAGTTCCTCTGTGTTCCTGGTCCTTGAGATCCAACCACCAAGAAAGGCAGTGTGGTTAATCCCTTCTACTAGCCTTCTATTAATCTATGAGCCCTACTGGTCAAATCCCTTTTCTTCCAGGTTTCTCACACACCATACACAATCACTATTTATTACAAATGGGCCAAATGGGGTCACTGAGAATCGGTTAAACAATTAAACGAATATGTGCTTGGCTTTTTTTCACCAAGACAATTTTAATTAGAATCTGAAAGATGAAGTAAAATATTTCAAATTTCATTAGAAATAAATTCAATTTCATTTAAATTGTGGATATGTTTAGCATCAAGAAATATGGTCACAATTACTGGCATTTATTCAAGTATTCCTTGAGTTATTATGGATATTCAGAACTTCATTTCCAAATTGGGCTTTATCAGCTTTCTGGTAAAGTAGTGGAACTCAGAGCTCCCTCATTACATAAGAATGGGTCTTGGGCACTTAGCACAGATTTCATAGCTACCAACTGACTAGTAGAGTATGAAGCCCAACCATCTAACCCCAAACCCACAGAGTTTTATCCCAATTATTTTTTAAATTCAATTTTTGTTTATGACTTCATTTTTATATTAGAAAATTTTAGGAACCCACAGTTAATTCCCCTAGGAGAAATTTCTGCAAATGCTTCATTTTGTAACACTGGTAGAGTTCTGCTTTAGAATACTGAAATAAGGGTTGTTATTTTAAAAGGTAGAAAACAACTCAGAGTTGACAAGATGTGAAGTGTTTTTAATATATCATTTGTGATTATAATGCATATTTTAAATGCAGGCAAAGTGGGAAATAGAATGAGACATACTTCCCAGTCTTTATACATTCCAAAGCACTAAGTTTTTTTCACTAACTCTAGTATTACACAATTCAGTCTATAGGTAAAAAAGGTATGTATTGGTGGCATAGACAGGCAAGTGATGTGTAGATGGATGTGTGTGAGGGTCATCAGGTAACTCCAGTCGCTACAAGAACTTGATACTCACGTCACTTCCTCACTCCACATCCCTCGTTGTATAATCAGGAGTTGGTTTTAAATTGAGGATCTGCTGATGACCCTGCTTTGGTGCTTTGGTGCATGTGTGTGATCATGTGATTTTCTGACAAAAGGTTCCCTTGTTTTCATTAGCTTGTCAATGAACCTGCAATTCTAGACTTCTCGATAGGAATCTGGTGTCTCTTAACATTTCAAGTATGGGAAAGATAAACATATGATTACAATTTCAAATAGAAAATAGGCATTCATATAGTTATTTCCACAAAGAAGAGACTACTACAAAAGCATACTACACTGAGAGCAGAGCTGACATGATCAGTCCTGTGTTCACTTCAGATGAGCACTTCTTTGAATACTCCCTAGATTATCTTGGGTTACATTTAATTGCTCTAACAACAGAACTGGCTGTGAAAAGTACATCGTGGATTTCCATGGAGTCTGTTCTGCCATCTAGGATGACTGAGATAGCGAAAACACATAGTAGTCTGCCCACAGATTAAAGTTTCTTTCTTTTGGGTTTCACGATGTCCACTTCAGAACCCATTTGATTACATCTTTTGGATCAGTCAGTAGTCAAAGGTTTTTACAACATGCATATGATTATTAATGTCAGAAAATTGCTATTTCTCCATTCTTTTCATCCTTAATAAGCACTTCCTAATTGCTAAATTTCTAGTTAGGAACTTGCCTAGACACATGAAGTATCAACAAACAAATATTTACATTATGATAGTACCTACCTAGACAAGGAAAAATAAACAACATTCTCAAAATAAGGAAATTATTTAATTTATTTTAAATGCAATGATATTTTGTCAAGCAAGAAGAAATAAGAGTACAAAGGTTAAGGTTTCCATGGATGAAAATGGTTGCAACTTTAAATAAGTCAAGCATTACAAGGAATGTGTCATTCAACAAAAATGAAGGAAAGAGGAACTGAGAGCTAAGTGCGGGCTTTTGAGGAAGAGCATAGGGAAGGGCAAGGACAGGGGAAGCTGGAGTCTCTTAAAAAATAGAAAAGGACATGTGACATAAAAAATGCAAAACTCATCCTACTGTAAGATCATGAGATTTGTAAAATGTCATCCAGGGAGCTTCATATTCTGTTTCTTTGACATTTAATAGGAAATTACGTCACTAGAATATGTTACTACAGCCCCATATTTATCCAGAAGCAAATTTAAAATTCTGAAAATGTAAGACTCACCATATGAAACCATGATCTGTGTTTGGTATGCGCTTTAAGTCTCCCAATTGGCAAACTCATGTTTGGTAATGAGTTGATATGTGATATGCAAATATGTCATTTAATAAGAGATGAAGTCATTACAAAGAAATCAAATGAAAGATCTTCCTTCTGGAAATTTAGAAATTACTCATGAAAATGCTTGCTTTTGCCATAAAGAAGAATTCCAGACCCTCCATTTATGTGAAAGCAGCCATTCTTTCTGAAATGTCACTGGTCTCTTAGTGTTTACTACATTTTTTAGTTCTGTAGCTTTCTTCCAGAAACTAAAACAATCAGGGTTATTGTGCGCATGACATTTCCCAAGGAAAAGAGTGCATCAAAATAAGAGTCCTTTAAAGGTAGCCCTTCCCCACATTGTGCATCATATGCATGCTGTCTTATGCATGCAAGGACCATGGTGTCCAGGGCTATCACTGTAGCATAAACCAGGCAGACATACCTTGCCCATCTGGTCCTTCTTGACAAAGCCCGTGGCAGCAGCAATGTTCCCAGCTCCCTCCACTGTCTTCTGAGCGACTGCTGTCACACCAGTCACCACTGCCCCTCCAACATTTGTCACTTGCTCTTTGGTCTTCTCAGCCACTTAAGAAAACCAAGATGACAACAGATTACAAGATGGTGATGTGACAGAGACTTGAATAATTTCACTTCCAGCAGCTGTTAACTTGTATAGACACATATACTATAGGTAACAGGAGTCTGAAGAAACAAGATGGCAAGGTAGAAGTGACATGCCTCAGCCTAACACTGAATATGAGTTTAGTGCATAGATTAGAAAATACTGAGAGTTTAATTTTAACACATAGCAACAAGTGAATTGAATTTGGTTTGCATGGAGACAAGTGGACAGAAAACATTGCTGCCAATGTCAAGTGGTGAATCTGAGCACCTCTGCACGATTTCAGTGTCAAAACCAGCTCTGTGACCTCACTTCCCAAGGTCACTTCTATCCCTTCTAAGTAAATACTTCAGACATATCTAGTCTCACTACTTTGAAAGCCCAGAATTCAAAATGTTTTTATATTCTTAACTTTTGAGCAGCACTAATAATACGAAATAAATTAAGCAATTTATTCACATGTGATGGGGAGGAATAGTACCTAGTGTGGCCTCTCTTGACAATACATTTATTCATAGCCAGACAAATTATAACAGCATATTTGATATTATATATTACTGCCAGGGTCCTTAACTGGTAGAATGGTGTACACAGTGCCCATAACCACACCACTGTGTCCTTACTATTTAACAGTGTCTCTCATAGTGTTTTGTAAACACTAGATTTGATATAGTTAAATATTAAAAGGAAGTTTCAGTAGCAAAAGTTTCAAGAGCCCTGAGTTATACTATATTATGTGTCTTTATTTACTGTGGGGCATTTCGAATTCTTTAATTGACTGAAAGGATATGGCATGTAAAATTGTCAACATTATAAAACTATGGAAGTGCAAGTTTCCTTATGATTATTCTCTAGAAAATATTTGCAAAATATTGTCTATTGCCGAAACATTCCACATCCCTCTTACCTCTCTTACTCTTCCATCCCCCACTCTTTTTTACTCCTGCTTTTTATCCTGTTGTTCAGGAAATGTTGTCAATAGAGAACAATGCATCCACGATAGACTCTGAACCTCATCAATTGCTTCTCCCTCAAGTACGGAAACTGGAACATCTTGCTCTGGGAATGGGCCTCTTCATAACACTCTCTACCTGTCCTCTCTCTCTATCTTACTATAGACAAGCTTAAGGTTCCACCTTCAGGAACCAATCAGCCTACTTACTTTCTTGCTATCTGCGCTCTTTGTGATGCAGCAACTGAAAGAAGTCCTCAACACTGTGAACTTTCAAAAGAGTCTTGTTCCTGGACTTCAGTTTTGCTTTTGCATTGTTATTTTTATCAGTGTGCTAAAAGGAATGAACTCTTTTTCTCCCATGGCTGGCAAATGAGTCTCAGGAAAGGGCCACTGGGAGACACAGGATACCACTGTGTGATGCTGTATAATGTAATGTATTTGTTATATTACGTGGTGTAATGCCCAATGTTCCTGATCATATCAATTATATTCCTGACAGGTCTTTTCCCACTGAAAGAAGTCTGATGCATGGCAAATGCTCATAAGGGAGTTTAACAACCACCAAGCTTTGGCAACTTGGTTATATTTTTTTTCTCTTTGGTTTTTCCCGTCTTATTACTCTACTGTTCCTTTTCCTCCCACAGTCACTTCATTGTCTTTGTCATTTTTGATCTTTATTATTTTAGTCCTATTAATTTAGTATTTATTATTTTAGTTTTATTGAAAATCTTTTTGAAATTATGCCATGTGGACATAAATACAATAAAAATATATAGCTTTTAAAATAACTCACTATTGAGTATATTTTCTAAAAAGGATCCTTAATCACAGAGGCAAGGTTCTAATAAGTATAATTTATGGTGTAAATACTAAGTCCTAAAGAAATGTTTACATCAAATATTTAAATTAATAGTAGCATCATTACCTTTTATTTATTTAGCCCACTACCCAAAAACCAAACCATTAGAATTAAATACCATCAACAAATCTAAAGCCATCATTCTCAAACATTAGAATACTGGGCTGTAAGTTTTTAATCCATATTTGTCTATTTAAAAATACTTTATGAGCAATAAGCTTTAAATGAAGACAATATACAAGGTACATTGGTGATATCTGTATTCCCAGTACTTAGAAGTTTGAAGCAGAAACCATTCTGGCTGTGTAGCAAAATTCCATCTCACCATACCAACACAACAACAACAACAAAATTGGAGCATAAAAAATAAATTGACCCATGTTCCTCTGTAGACAATGGTTTTTACAACCATATCTTAAAGTATAAGCATCAAGTGCAGTTCGCCTAGAAGGCATTAGGGATATCACCCCTGGATAAAAGACAACAGAGCTTACCTGTTGTCACTCCATGAACCACTCCCTCCTTAGTTTTGGAACCTAAAGAACAAAGAAATTCAATGCATAAATATTAAACTGTCCTTAGACTTCCAGCAGCCAGCTCAAAATTCTCAATATTCAGACATTCATGTACAAAGATAACCTCAGAAGACAAACAACAACCAGAAATCACTAAAATGGAGAGATCTGGCCACCACCACAGAGGAAAGCTAGCACAGGCCTGTCCAGGTTGAGTTCAGGAGCGAAGCCTAGAGAGGGTTTAGTGAGTAACCAGTTGAGTTAGTGAGCAATATGAAGCTCCTGTGCTGTTCCAGTGGGTGATCATAGACAGCAATTGGGCACTGTGTAGCTCAAGCTACAAGCTTCAATGGTTCATGTCATAAAGATCTGACACATGTTGGAGGCAACAGATATGTGCAACTTGATCACACAAAGTAAACGTGGATGAGGACTTCACAAGAGGCATCATTTGTAAAAGTTTTGTGCCTTTATGTATCAGATAAAACACAAAACATAATGACTCTTAACATAAGCCTTGCTTGATGATATATATATATATATACATATATATATGTACATATATATACATATATACATATATATATGTATTACATATATACATATATACATATATACATATATATATGTATATATATATATATCAATTTACAGAAAGAAGGAAAGGGGAGATAACACGGGCATAGTAAGATTCTCTGTGCATATCTGAGAATGCTTTAAAAGCACAGCAGAGCAGAGACTGCACAATACGCAGCAAACAAGAGAGAGGAAAGAAGATGTCAGTGTCTGCCCAACCCCCTGGGACAGACTCACCTCATCTCTTCTTTAAAGCAGCCATTCAATACCCATTTTATACATATGGAAATTATAAATCATAATTAAGTGATTTGCCTAATATTAAGTAACAGCATGTTATGGGCACTTTCAAACTAGGTCTGTATGTAAGATAAGATTTTCACCTATGCCATGAACAACTTCTCTGACAAGAATCAAGGTTCCTAAATATGAAAGAGCACTCAGTTACTACATTAACCACATAACATTAGTAATGTTGCAAAGCAGTTGCATTTTTATGAACTATATGTGTGAAAAGGGGTGAGGGGAGACTCAAAGACATCAAGTTAGCTCCTGAAGATGCTAATGGTAGAAGTCACGTGACTTGAATTAAATTTCTGCCTAGTAAGTCTGACATGTTAGACTTAGAAGTTAGATGTGTTAAATCCAGAGTTCCTTTCACTTCTCTATAGTCTCTGGGTCAATAAAGACTGAACCAGGGTCACACTGGTTTTTGCCTATGGTTGCTTTCATACTTCAACAGCACAGTTGATTATCTAAGCAACAGTCAATATAGTCAACATTAACAGAAGTTGACAAATAACTGAACTCTCATTCTTATCTTCACACATTACTCTACATCACAAACTCTATACATCTGTTCAGCTTTTAATTAGACTCCAGAACATAATCAGCAATTGATTAATTATACATGTTTTAAATATAATAACAGACATTGATGATTTTAATAACATTAGACATATTAAAAATTGCACATTCAATATAATGGCCTCACAGAGAACAACAAAATTAATCTTTGAAAAATATAATCATTTTATTTGCCCAAACTCAAAATTAACAATAAAAACAAATAAGTGTTCTACTTGAAAAAATCCATTTATTATCCAGAAAGAGTAATTATTCAATAACTTCTAAATTTGCTTAAAATTAGTGATCTACAAAGAAGAAAGATATTTTCTTAAGCAACTGAAGTAAAAAAAAAAAGTCACAAGCCTGTAATTGCAGAATGTGGAAGAATTGAGGTCCCCCCCAAACTTACAAATTACTGCTTTTATATTCTGAAGTCTATCTAAAACACTATACTTCACAGTTCATTAAAAAAAAAAAAACTCTAAAATTAGCTCACTGACACCCTTCTCTTACAATATTCATTACAAGACTTTCTGAAAGGATGTTTTAAGTAGACAAAGAGAGAATTAATTCAATGTAAAAGTATTCTATGAAGACTGAGGAAAGGTGACCGGCTAGAAACTTCAATGAGAAGACACAGTCATGAAAATGTTTGCAAGTGTAAATTCCCCACTGATCTTTTGGGGGGTCAGCATGGCTTCCCAGGATAGGTACTCTGGATAGCACCTGCTGTCACTTTTGTCACCTGTTCTGCTCCTTTTCAGTCTGAATGTTTACCCTGGGTCTTCTACCAAGATAGATGCCCTCCTACGAAGATGGAAACAGTGCTCAGAGAAGGAAAGAGAGGAGATGAACCCTGCAACTGTGCTCCCATGTCTTTGATTCATAAGCATATTCTTGATTATTTTTCAAGGGTTGTCAATTTTTAAAATTCAGTGTCATCATACACAGAAACAGAAAACCAAATAAAACCCTATGTAAATAACTAATTAATCTAAGAAAAGAAAGCATTGTCCCTGTTTGTTTCTGAGAGCTAATATGCAGGTTCATATTCTCTCACCTCTATATAGCTGTCACTCTTCTGAAAATCTGTGATGCGTACGAATAAGACACCACACACCAGACACCGCAATTCATTAGTCACAGTGTCACTACCTACCTACATAGAGGACTCCCTCTTTTGTCTTCCCAGCTGCCTCTGCCACACCCTGCTTGGTTTTCTCAGCAGCAGCCACCACTCCCTCCTTGGCCTTTGAAAGTCCTTTCATGAACACATCCATGGCTAAAGATGTAGTTTGCTCCACACTAGAGAATACAAAATACATTTTGAATTAGAAAATTTGGACAAAAGAAAACAAGATTTAAAGCAGCTAGGAAAAAAAAATTGAGGCGGGGGAATCACCAAATATTCAGTATGCTTTCCCCAAACCTGGTGTAAGTGTGATTTGTTTGTTTGTTTGTTTTGTTTTGGGTTTTGTTTTGTTTTGGGTTTTGTTTTGTTTTGAGGACTGGGCACAGTGTTGATTGATTGTAAGCTAGTTCACTCAACACTAGTAAAATTAATGCTCTTAAGAATAGGATCCATCCAGATGGATCACTTGACTGACTGTTCTTGCACATTTCAGAAGTGGAGTTACAGAAGGGGAGATGGACATCCTCTACCCGATCAAGTTTCCAGGGCCCAAAGGTTACATTCAAAGTAATGACTATCTAGAAAAGGAACATTTGGGGGCTGGGGCGGCAGAGATGGAATAGGAGCAAGAGACCCAGAGAAGAGCCAATCTTTGGAGAAGGAAGGGAGGGAAACTGTTTAATCCAGAAGTAGGGAACTGCAGGCCACCTGCCTGCCGCCCAGCCTTTCTAATCTTGCAAGACCTTTCACCCACCACTAGCTCTTTGCCTGCTATCTGCCCAGAGCAGGCGCTGTCCATACACTTGAGCAGTCTCACTTGAGCACCATCCAACCAAGAAGCTCTGTCTTCTGCTGGAATCCTCTAGAAGGACCCTGCACCCCGTGCTCATTAACCCCTTATCACCTGTTGCTTACACTTCTGTTCTCTGCACTTCTATTAATCATTGGCCAAATGCACCCTTCTTCCTTTAAGAAAAGAAGCTGAAATACCCTGGGGTGGAAGCATAAAACTTGGATGCTCAAATTCCACCCAATGCCCAGCACTCAGCTTCCAGCAGCCAGCACTCAACATGAAACACCCTAGCGTTTCTGCTTGAAAAAGCAGATGCCACAGGCAACTTGGTCTTTCCCTAGGGCTTTGAAAGGATGGAAGGGCACGTCTCCAGCGGAAGGAAAACCGAGTGATGTACCTTCCACGCACTGGCCCTGTCCCCACTGCCAAAGCAGCCTTAGTTGGTCTCCTCTACGTGTCCCGGTTCTTAGGTTCTCTCAAAGATCCCCAGAGCTGCTGCATCTACAGGTACTTACCGGCTTCCTGGGCTCCCGCAGAACTCCGATTCCTCCTCTTTCCCCCGATCTAATTTCAATGCAAGAGGGTTGAAAGGCTCTCGGCAGAGGGGCAGGGGAAGGGGGAACACCTGCTGGTCTCCTGCCGTCTGATGCCGGGCGCTCTGGCTCCCTAGCTCTTTCACGTCGCCCCCGCAGCTGATTTGTCAGCGCCTCTCCCCGCCCCTCGCCTGCCTCGTGCCTTCGCTCGTTTTCCTAGGGAGGGGACATGAGGGCTGTGGGTACCAAGAGCACGCTCCCCCGGAAGGAGCGAAGAGAGGATGACCTGAGCCTCACCTAGAGTTCAGGTTGCCCTCGGCTTTATCGCGGCTGAACTTGAGCTGGCTTCTCTCCTGTCCCATCCCCCTCCTTCCCTGCCTCAGCCTGTTCCCAGTTCCTCTAGGCGACCCCCCACCCCCGCCCTCCGGGACGAGCCTGGACGCTGACACCAGAGGGCTGGACCACATGAAATGGTCTGGGTACGGAGCCAGGCAATGGAGAGGGAGCACACACCCTTGGGGTTGCTTTTGTTCACACAGCCTGAGGTTTCCATTTGTTTTAACCCTGGAGGAGTCTAAAAGGGTTCTGGGTGTAAAGGGGAGCCGACTAGGGAAGAGTTACAGGTCGAGGAGGCAGGAGGAGGCTCAGCAAATCCTCTTTCCCACTCCACTATCACCATTTTCTTTTCCACCAATCAGCGGCTGCCAGACGCTGATTTTTTTTCCCCCCATCTGTGGAGCAAGGAATAAATATCCCCTAACCGTCGAAAACCAGCTGCCTCAAGGCTTTTTTTTTTTTTTTCACTTGAAAAAGTGGCTTACTATAGAGAACCGCGTTACAGGATTGGAAGGTAGCGCCTGTGGGATTCACCCTCTGGGACCATCGCAGGCAGTTTCTTTCTTAGCCCCTACTTAAAGGCAGAATTTTGCACACCTCTTACCTTTCCGACTTCTGGCTGTGCGGAACTCCAGCTAACAGACCCTTTTTCCAAGTCCAGCACACGCGCAGATAGATGTACAGGCTTCAAGACAATTTCTGTGTTGCTTAACACATTTCCACTTCTTTCTGAGAGGAGCAGAATACCGCTGTTTTATAGCTGAGTAGATCTGAGTGCCAAGCTCCGCCCCCAGCAGAGTGTCTTGCTTTCCTTGCTTGTATTCTGAACTTGTGTTGGGCACTGGAAGCTAAATCAAGCTTTTACTGTATTTAAAAAAAAAAAAAAAAAGTCGTAGGAGGGAAAATGCTTTCTCTGGTCTTTGAGGTCAGTTGACTTCTGAATCCTGAATAAATAAATAAATAATAAAATTGAAGTCTAAAAAAACATTTAGAAACAAGGGGCAAGCAACTGGTTTGACATGCTGTATAGGAAGGATGCAGATAAAACCACAAATGCAGAGAAGTAATGTGACAGAAATTAATTGCTTAAGCAACGACTTCTATTCTTACTATCCCCTTTAAAAAAAAATCAACCTTCCTACACAGTAATGGCACATAGCACGTTTACTTGGAATTACAGGAGGAATGTGGTTCCCCTGCAGTAGATAGGGTTAGGTCCTGAGCTCTAGCATCCCCAACCTGGTAAGTTAGGATACCTGTCTTCAACAATCGAGGGAAATAAATAATGAAATACTGGAAAGGAGAGTAATTCAATGTGGCCACATTGAGAAGAGGAACAGAGAGGTTCGGTGGCCCAAGTTCATCTTGTTTAAGTAGAGATCAGGAGGTATGTAGGACTAAGTAGTACTGGTCAAAGTGTGCTTCCAGCCACCACCACTGTTAATGATCCAATCTCTTCTGCAAGGTAGTCTGACTAAGTAGCTGGTCTCTGATATTTCTTCCTGGGAGACATGCTCAACCTGTAACTGGCACAGGGGTTAGCCTTTTCCTTACCCCAGCAAATTCTTAGAGGACTTCCAATTTCTTGGCATCTATTTGTCAATAGCCTGAGGCCAGATGAAATGACACAAATATCTCCTCAGGATAATGTTTTGCCAGGCCTATTTTGGTTGCACCTGGGAGTTGGTTCTCTGCCTCTCAGAACTTTACCAAGTTGTGTTCTATTTAGCAAGGTTTTTTTTCCTATTATAGATTAGAAAGTGAGTTGTGATGATACCTCTCCTCTGAAATTTTAGTATGCAAAATATTTAAACATATTTACAGTTGTGAGAGTAAGATTCCTACATTCATATCACCAGCTTCCACAGTTCTTCAAAGCATCATTCTGTGCCTTCAGCATGGCTGCTTGGTCACCATCAGCTCCTCTCCTTCTAGAGATTTAAGCTTTTCATGTTTTTCCATCTGGGAACATTCTAGCACACATTCGTAAATATGAGAATGATTGAAATACCCACGATAACATCAAATGATATTCTACATGGAAATATACTTTATAGAGTGCACTGCTCTGATTATGTTTCTCCAGATTTTGAAAGAGTGCATGTGATAGCATACTGTTTTGGAGACTATTTCAATATCTAGAAGGTCCATTGCATGTGAAACTAAGCAGTACTGGTCAAGGTGTAGTTCCTGCTATAAGCCCTGTCTGGATTCAATTAACTTCAGTCACACAGTCTGGCCAGTTGTCTGACCTAGGTGAAATCTCAAGAGACAAAAGATAAATGGAAAATTTTCATCCCTTTGAATTATGCTTATAATTCTATTTTGACTCTGTGCATATCCGTGGAGTATATGGCCTTTGCCTATGCCAGTCAGCATAATATGCTAGTTCACCTATGTTGTTGCATAAATCAGTAGTTTATTAGTTTCTTTTCTTTTTTTTATTACTGCCAATAACGCATTTTCACAGTGACCCATAAAATTCAGTTAGCTGAATAGACTGCAGTGACAACTACTTAATATATTTCCTGATATGACATATTTATAAGTTCACAGTGATCTGCTCTTAAGCCTTGGGCTTTCAGTTAAAAGAGAAATAAAATGTTAGATACTTTAAGGCCCAACCGCCAATCAACAAGGGACTCACTGGGATAGTTTTGCTTCCTGCAATGGAGCATAACTCCACATCTGTGCATTGTGCTTTATGTCTGGCAAAGAACAGAGGTGCTGAACCGTTTAATCATCACAAGGGGATAAATTTAGTTTTGTGTCACTTTTCTAGACAGGGAAACTGGAGCTCTAAGAGTGCATTGGACTCAGATCACATCCAAATCAGATATGAGATTAGTAGGCTTTTCCAGAAGGCACAATCCTCTATCATTGTAAACCACTTTATGAACTTTCCCAGATGAGGGATGAAAAGTAAAAAGGTAGGACCCAGCTGTGTTACAAATAGCCCTCAAATGTGAATATGACCATGGAAAATTGGGAGCTAAGGTAGTTCTATCAGTGTTCTTTGGTGTTGGGAAACTCTTTCTCTCCGTACACACACACACACACACACACACACACACACACACACACACACACGCTTGCACACATGTATGTACACATACACGTGCAAAGACAAAAAAAAGACTACAATAAAATCTTAAAATAATTTTTGCCATTTAGATTTATTATTATAGCTCTGTTTTATTCTATCCATACTTCAAAGCATTCTGATCACAGTAATCAGCTTTTTAAACTATGCTGATGGTTTTTAAAACCCACCTGTGGGTTCTCGTCTCTGTATTTATAATGGAACTGCAGGCCTCTATGAGAAAAAGAGGAACTGGACATTCCTGTTGTTTTCTCCTCTCTGTTCCACACCTGCATTCATCACAAAGCCTTGTTCTGAAAATAACTTTAAAACGTAAGTTTAATCTTAAAGCCTGCAGTGCAAGGAAGAGCAGCTTAATGGGACATGTAAGTAATGCGACATTGTTACCAGGTGCTCTTCCATGAATGAAATCTAACATTTTGCCATGCTAATAGCATTGACTTAACTGCTAATCACATAATTATGCTGCAGACTAATGTTCTAAGCAAATGTATACTTAACCTGCACTCTCTTTGATTTCCCATGAAACAAGTGAGTTTTAAGGTTTGTCCTGAGGCTAACAGTGCACTGTTAAAAAGAAAGCAGGGTGAAATGTCAGGGCAGGATGGAAGCTGATGGTGACGAAGTAATTAAAAGGGTGGAAAGCATTGATTTAATATGCTTGAGTGAGTACAGAAATAATATGCTTATCTTTGGGCTATTCTGCTTAGTATCTGCCTGTCTCTTCTTCATCTTCTGTAATTACATGAGACGTGCTGCTGGGATGTACATATAGGTATCTGAGAATCTTTTATGGGATGTGCAGCAGAGAAGCTCAATACATGGCTTTAAGATGATATCATGTTTCATTTTCAAAGATTCACAAAGAACAATAATGTGACACTAAATTTAAAAAGAAAAAAGAATCAATGAATAGGGAATGTAGTATCTGAAGAAAATCTTTAATTTGGCCTCTTGTGCAATTTATTCTATTATTCCACAGGCAGCAGAAGGTAATGAACAACAATGAAGAACAAGTGTAAATTTTGACCACAGGAAAATAACGTGGCATATATGAATAATTCAGTTGGATATATTTCTAAATATCACAACCATTGCTGTAGTCCTATGAACATGAAGATGTATGGTGATTTCAAGATTAAAGATTAGAAAACCACATAGGAAATACTTTTCATATTTTGGAACATAAGAAATGTACTTACTTCAGAATTAGAAAAAGATCATATTGATGAACCCAAGAAATGCATTCAACTCCAGAAAGCAGGATGTAAATCTGAGAGAGGGTGTCCACATACAACACAGATGGACCTGTGTGCTGCTATGAGCTAGCAGTGAGAAAGAGCTAGCACCTCATCTATTTAATCTCTGTAAAATAGAACAGGTATTTTATTTGTCTTGTGTAATGCCAGAAATAAATAAGAGGATTCTTAGAAATAATGCAACTGAGTGCAATCTTAAAAATGACTGCACATTTTTAATGTTTAATTTTATGTATATAAATATGAATCCATTGCTCAAGGAGCCTAGAGAACTCCTGGAGCAGGAGGTAGAAGCTGTTTGAGCCTCCTGATATAGGTGCTGGGAACTAAACTCAGATCTTCTCAAGAGCAATTTGAGCTCTTAATTACTAAACCATCTCTTCAGTACCATGAATAGAGATCTTTATGTAAACTGCTGTTTGGGGTGAGCTAGGAAGCATTTCTATTTATTTGGTCATTCTGAACCTTATTTTCAGCCCTGTGTCATTTCTTACTCCATTCACAAGATACCTGAGATGTCTGTTACTGCCATCAATAGCTTAATCTTACTATAGTATGTTAAATATTTCCAACCGGATATGAAAGTTATGAAATTCAACTTCTTATATCTCATGTGAGCAAAACTTGGCAGATTAACAAGACATATATTTTTCAGTAGTATTTATGTTCAGAGGGAAAAAATAAATGGATAAAATAGCATATCAAGGGGATTTATGTTTTGCTGACAGCATTGACTTGTTTATTATGCCTTTCAAGGAGAGAAATAACAAAAAGTCAATAAAATGAGCATGTCCATTGTAACACAAAGATCTCAGGGAGGCTAATGCTTTTTACCTGTTTAGATAATTTGAGAGTATGGAGTGGCATTTAAAAGATTTCCTACGGCATTATATAAAATGCCTCATCAGTACTGTCAAAGCTTGTTACTCCATATCAAATATGGAACAGGTGATTAAACAAATTAGAAAATGAAATTAGGGGCCAAGTAGTATTTTATCTTCTAAACAGCATCTTCAAGTCCATTTATATTTAAGTTCCACTTCAGTTTTCTCATTAAAATACAAGTTATTAGGTGTTTATATTTCTATTAGAATAAGAAAGCCTGAGTAATTTACAAAGAGGCTATGTGTACCATGGCCAAGATGGAAAGAACAGAGCTATGGGTTCTTATTTTACTTGTCAAAACCTAGACTATTGAAATAGGACTTTCTACATATTTATCTTTTAATTCATAACAAATATAGATGTTTCACAGATGATCTTTAATATGTACACATGAAAAAACACTTATTTAAACATCTTCATACAATGTAATTATCCAAAGAAAAATCTCACTTATTTTACTCAAATGTGTTTCTTCTCAAGCAAAAAAAAAAAAAAAAAAAAAAAAAGCATAAAAATTTTAATGATCCTGAAAATGGAGAGGAATAGAATATAAATGCTAAAACACATATATACTATATGTGTTTGTATGGAATACTACTTGGCCCCTAATTTCATATATACTATATATATATATATATATGTATATATATATATATATACATAATGAAACAACTTGACAACTTTTTCAAATGTAAAATGGAGCTGTGTTTAATTAATTGATTATTGTGTAAGTGTGTCAGACAATAATTATGAGCATTCCAGCTCCTTAATTATTTTGTGGTGTGGTCTGACCTATAGATATAATTTAAATAGTTAAAATAACACTCAAGACAGATGGGAAATCAACATGAGTTTCTGTGACAAATGGACAGACTTCATATTATACATACAGAATGTTTTGTGTTGCTGTTAATTAAAGAAAATTAGGTCAATGATGACAGAAAAATTAAACTCAGTACTGTATCAATCTTCCTTGCAAACACATTTTAAATTTGACTAAAATTATATATTAAAGACTATCTTTCCTTAATGATTATAAAATATAAATCCTAAGAATGTTGTCATTTGTCAAAGAAACGTGTTTAACTGTTATATTGTTGATAATGATCCTGCACTTTCCACGCTTTTTTTTTGCCAAGCAATTGTCCATGTAAAAATTTTGCTTGGGTATCTATGTAAATCACCCACACTTTATGTGAAAAAGTTTTTCTTTTTTTTTTCTTTTGGTTTTTCGAGACAGGGTTTCTCCGTGTAGCCCTAGCTGTCCTGGAACTCACTCTGGAGACCAAACTGGCCTCAAACTCAGAAATCTGCCTGCCTCTCTCCCAAGTGCTGGGATTAAAGGCATACGCCACCACCACCTGGCTGAAAAAGTTTTTCATCCATTAGGACATGACCAGGCATTCTGGCCTCAGAGTATTCTTAAGAATATAGTAAACTAAAGCATACAAAGAAGTGCTATGATGATGGTCACCTACTTAGCTTACACAATATATATCAGGAAACAAAAAAGAAGAGTAATCAGATTGCTGCAATTTTCTTAGGTGAAACCAGTATATATAATAAAAGAATGCCTGCCCTATTGAAGTTTGCCCAATTAAAAGGCAGATTTGCATATGTCCCCAGAGTGTTACTAACTGGTGAAAAAGAGGAAAACTTACAGAATTTCTTTATTAATCTTACTCTGGTAAGTAAGTTATTTCCAACTAGTGTTGAAACTGTGGTTAAGGAGCCACAAGAATTGACTAAAAGGCCAAAGACTACTGACACACAAATGCTTGCATTTATACTTACATTTTGCTTATATTTATACTGATTCCTAGATCATGTATTTAGGGCAAAAGAAAATATAATTTTGTAAAAATGATAATAAAAAGTGGATATGAAGTTCAAGGAGATTGACTTAAAGCTCTTCAACATATACTATTACTCAACATATTTATATTACAAAAGTAAAGAAATATAAACATTTGAAATAAATAAAAAACACCAAAACTTAGTTCAGAAATGAAGCTATTTGAAAGCATTACAAGCATATCTGTCTAAGACAGATTCTTTTGCTTCCCTATTACTAAGCAAATCTGTTTGAATAGTGCACTGGTTATTCTGTGTTATGAATTTAGATGTTACTGAGAAGGGGAGAACTTTAACTGATACACTGTCTGCATATGATTGGCCTGTGGGTGTATATGTAGTTATTTTCTTGCTTGATGATTGATGTAAAAGAGTCCTGTCTACTATGAAAAGTGAAGTTGGTACATATAAGAAAGGTAGCTGAATGCGATTCTGGAAGTAAGCCAGCAAGCAACACTCCTCCCGGCCTCTGTTTCAGTTGCTGCCTTGAGTTTCTGCCAAGACTTCCTTTGATGATAAACTGTAACCTTCAAGCTGAAATAAAGCTTTGCCTCCAAAGTTGTGTCTGGCCATGGTGTCTTTCACAGTAACAGAAGGAAACAAGGACAGAAGTCGATACCAGAAAGTGGGCTATTTCTGTGAAGAACTCAATCGTTTTGGGGTTTGGAAGAATGTAGAAGACTTTGGAACATTGAATGAGAAAAGCAGATGAGGAATGCTATGAGCAGATATTCAAAGGTCTTCCTAGTAGAAGCTTGGAAGATAGTGCTGAGAGTGATAAATACTGTAGAAGCCTAGACCAAGAGGCTTCAGAGGAAATCAAGGGCTTTAACAGCAAGTGGGTTAGAGGCTATTCATGTGAGGTTTTGGTGTGGTTTGTGGCCACCTTCTGCTCATGTCCTGAGCAGAATTCTTGCCTGAGGCTCAATTAAAAAGTAATGGACAAATTTCTTTAGTGGAGGAGATGGTAAGATAGCATAATGGTGAATCTGTGGAATGGTTTTACTGCTAACACTTATGCAGATCTATAATGAAAAAGAGCAACTGGGGCAGAAATACAAAATGTACAGTTTAGAGAGAAGAAGACCACTAGCATGTTTATGTTACAGCCAAGGCAAGTGCTGGAAGAAAGTCTGTAATTATTAAAATGTTTTGTACCATTAAGGACAGGCCTACTTTGCTTTGAAATGAAGGGAAGGGTGTCCTCAGGCAATACTCCACAAACTAAGGTTCCAAGCTCCCTAAAGAGAACCTAAATTATTTTCTGTTCCTTGAAAACAATAAAATAAAAAAAAGGTGATGTTAATGTGATTCAGTGGCACCAGGGTCCATGATAACCATAAGGAAGCAGGAGTGACATGCATGATTGTGACCTCTAATTGTGGGTATTATTCATTAAACAAAAGAGAAATCATGCCTGGTAACTGAAAATCTAGTTAACTACTCATTGCTAGTGAAGTTATGGATATTGTAGGAGAAACTACAACTACTAATTTACTAAACCAGCATAATCCCTAACTACAATATATAAACATTTGTTGTTATGCCCACAGATATGTGTAGTCTTTACTCCTTATCAAG
Source organism: Mastomys coucha (assembly GCF_008632895.1). NCBI lineage: Eukaryota > Metazoa > Chordata > Mammalia > Rodentia > Muridae > Mastomys > Mastomys coucha. The sequence continues at coordinate 55,189,444 of NW_022196903.1, forward strand.
GAATCTTCACTTTGCAACAGATAGAGACCACTACAAGAAAAGTCACAACCAATCAAAATACAAAGTTGTAGACCCATTCCCCAATGGATACATCTACAACAAACTCCTGGACCTAAGGCTCAGGGAACACTGTGAAATAGGAAGCAGAAAGATTGTAAGAGCCAGAGGATCAAGAAATTTTGCATGAGATTCTGTCTGCTAATAATGTTAGAAGCTATACTCATAAAGTCTCATATTCATGACTAACCAAACCGGAACTGAACGAGGACAACACCAGGGGAAATGTCAAAATGAACAGGGAAAAATCTATTAAGCCTCAATGCTACATGAAGGATGATAGGTAACTGAAAAAAGCTAGGAGCAGGAGATTTGGTCTTTTCCAGAGAAGAGCACACAAATTGCTTGCCCAGTGCCAAATGGTCATCCCTGAAAGCATATATTCAAGTAACATTATTTATATTCAGGCTAAGAAGGTTATATTGGGGAATACATGTGTATGTATGTATATTATGCAATAACAATTAAAGAAAAGGAGAACATGTAATGTGAAGGAGACCTCAGAGCAGTATAACGGAAAATTTGGAGGGAGGAAAAGAGAAGTAAAATCTTGCAATTATATTAAAATCTAAAACAAAACAATGACAAAACTCACAAGGGTTGATGAATGAGAAATCCTCTTTTGAGTTATTGGTCAGGGTTATCCAAGAGACTCAGAAAACATTATATGTTATTGCTATTATTGCTTTTGGTGGCTCTGGAAAAGTAGAAGGTAAATCGTTATTGCTGAAGAAGCTATGTACTTCAAACACAGAGCACAGAGGCCCTAAGCTGGAACTGACCTGAAAGCCTCCCCCTAAGGACCAGCTTTCACAGTACCAGAAGACACCATGCAAGCTAGCAAAGGAGGGAAGCAACCCATTTTTCTACCTGTGTATGATGCTTGTGAAACACAACAGTGACCAGCATGGAAGGATAACCCTTAGGATGGATAAGTGGCATGCATACCTTGGTGACAACCAATAGCTCTAATTGAATTTACGACCTGCACAACAAGGGAGAAATCATGTCTGGTAAATATAGCCAACTACACAGGGCTTGCAAAGTCCTGGATATTGGAGAACCTACAAACAATTATAATCCCTAACTACATTTTAATTGTATTTAAGTGTATATTTATAGATAAGTATAATTCTCATTCCTCCCTCAACTCTTTGCAACAGAGACTATCACAGAAAGCCACAACCAATTAAAATTCAGAGTTGTGGAGCCACACCCCAACTGATGTAACTACAACACAAATTCTTCTCTTAGGCTTGGAGGTCCTTGTGGAAAGGGAGCAGAAAGACTACAAGAGCCAGAAGATCTCCCAGGAATGTCAGAAACTGTACCCAACAGAAGAGCAGGGAGTTTGGTGTAAAACTGTGTCTCCC
>NW_022196903.1:55191056-55202748 GCF_008632895.1 Mastomys coucha
ACCCAACAGAAGAGCAGGGAGTTTGGTGTAAAACTGTGTCTCCCAGGAATGTCAGAAACTGTACCCAAAAGTCTCATCATCACCACTGCCTAAATTTGACCCAGACAGGAAGAACATGCTAATGTGATTGGGGGCTGAAGAGGTCAAGCCCTACACAAAATTTGCAGGTTCCTAAGGAGTGGTGAGACTGGTAGAACTAGTATTCCCCAAGTAAGAGCTATCCAATACCAAATGGCCAACTCTCAAAACATTATACACATAAGTAACATTATATAGTCCAAGGAGGTGGTGTTTTGTGAGTAAGAAAATATATATTGTATATTAATATTGCATTTATATTAACTATTGTTATTACAGACACTACAATATATTTAAATATTATAAATTATAACAATAATTTTAAAAAGATGAGGCAATTAATTTTAGAGCAAGTTTGGTATATGGGGGTTTTGGAGAAAGAAAAGGAAAAGTGGAAATAATATAATTATAATATTTAAAAACAGAAAAACTGTTTTAAACTGTTTAAAAACTGAAAAAGAAATGGAAAATGAAGTTTGAATTTTGTTTAGTAACCTTTAAATTGAGTTATACATTAGCTTTACCCTTTCTTTAAATCATTTAGAGAAAAATTACTCAGAAAAAAACATGCCATTTACCCATAGTCAGTTGAACTCGGAACTAGATTTCTTTAGGATTTGGCTGTTGATCAGATCTGACTCTTTGGAGCCATGTTGGCACTGAGACAGAATGGTTTTATTATGTAGGAGTGTAAAGTTTCCCTTAAGCGTCTGAGATTCTGCCCATCCTTATGATCTGGCTACTCTACTCATTTTCAGGCCAGAAACTTTTGGCCGAGTGTTGTTTTCAAACTTTTAGCCACTTACCTTTATCTATTTTTCATCTCTGCCTTGTTTTCCCTTGTATGCCTTTTTATAGACTTTAATGGAAGATACAGCTTCAGAAATAGAATAGTGTTCATGAATATCATAATTTCCATGAATATCATGGAAGTTTGTTTTTTTAAGAGTTAAGGGCTCATGGAGTCTTCTCCATTGTTTCAGAGAGTTTCTGAGGCTAAGCTATATGTGGCAAGATCATACTGAGTTACGATACTGAAAGGAAAGGAAGCTTTGAAAATGAAGCCTGGGTTACATTAGACACCCTAAGACCTTAGAGATTTCAATGGTATGAGTTATCTTACAAGGAAATCTGCAGACAGTGAGTGGAACCAACACAAAAGAGAAACATATGCTGCAAGCAGCAAAGTGGGAAACATACAATTATCTAAGCCCTTGACAGTAGACATGTACCTATAGAATTTTCGGTTTACTCTGCTGGCTTCCAGTCTTGCTTTTGTTCAGTGTTTTCCCACTGTGCCTCCAATCCTCTCTTTAGGGATGTTAGTTCATATTTTGTGCCATTATGTGTTGGAAGTTTCTCGTTTTGTATCTTACTCTATAAGGGTTTATAATTAAGTCATTGTCTTCAGTCTAAGAAGGCACTTTGGACTTTGAAGCAGATATTGTATTGTGACTATAAAAGTCTACGGGGAGTTTTGAATTTGTACTATGTTTTGCATTAAGATACAGCAATGGGGCTATAGGGGCCAGAGAATGATTTTGAATGAAAATGTCACACAAAGGGTTGGTTATTTGAACACATGTTTCCCAGTTGGTGCTGCTGCTTGGGGGTGGGGAGACTTTAGATAGTGCAGCTTTGCTTGAGGAAGTATAGCATGGGCTTGGACTTTGAGTATAGCCATGTGCATAAGGGAGTTAACAGAAAAAAATCAGAGCTTTCAGTCTTTTTCATAAATATTATTCTTAATAAATAATCCTATATGTGCATTTAATTAAGATAGGTGATACCAACAGTGTTTTATGTTCTACTTTTGCTTCAGGGAGATAAGAAATGAGTTTGAGAATACAGCAAGTAGTCAGGTTTCCTGTTTCTACACTATACCTGCAGAATGCATCTGGTATGCACAAACAGTGAAGCTTAGCCAAAGATGAGCAAGATTAAAACCTTTATGGCAGCACAGCAGGGTAAGTGGTCCTCTTCACTGGGGAAGGTTCAGCATCTCAGAGACCTATCTCCAGGAAAATGTTTCTCTAAGAAGTCACTGGTTGCCATCAAAGAAAGAAGAATGCTCCTTCATTCCTATCTCAACAGCATACAAACATTTCTTCTGCTCCATCTTTCTGATAATAAACAGTGCCATTTGTGGAATATATGGCAATTTCCTCTATTACTATAGTGGATATGACCCATTTCACTGCAGCCTTGTGACCACAATATTCCTTCTCCTCAAGATATTTTCTACCTCTTCTTTTTCCCAAATAGGCAAAATGAACTTAACACTTTTTGGAATAGTGCTTAATAGCATAGAAAAAGATGTTACACCTTTTAAGTGTTAATTAAAACCAGTGAGAATTTTCCTATGAAATTCTTTCAACCTCTCCTGTCATTGTTGGATGCTGTTAACCACATTAAAAATTACCAAATGTTCAGATTTATTATTTAATTGTGTTAATGAATAAAATGTGTCATATATAACTCACTCTGAATTCAGAAGATAGGGGGTCAATTAGAATCTTCATGCAAGTAGGAAGTATGTATTGAACTAGCATACAGATGATGTAGCTCAGTCTTCTTCACATCTTTCACCTTAATTTTAAATTTATGATGACTTTTTCTATATCTCATGGGGAGAACAATTATTTTGATAACTATGTCATCAAATTATGTGCTGATAATAACCACAGAAAAATAAAATATATTGGAATAAATGTTATAGAGATTTTAATCCAACAACATGGATGCTTTAGCAAGGGATCACATGCAAAGATATAATTCTGCTGGAATGCAGACTAGACACACATTTAATCCCTCTGGCTGGAGTATAGACATAACCTTAGTATACACCTTTAATCCCAAACAATGATGTTTAATTGAGGAACAGAGAAAGGTTTTACAGAATGAGTCAGAGATAGGATATGCCTAACTCTCACAAAAACAAACAGGAAGGAGAGGTTACATAAACAGAGGATAAGGAAAGAGATTTCAATTCAGTTCAGCTCAGTTCAGTTCAATTTGGAGCATCTCAGTTCAGAACAGTTTAATTCATTTCAGTTGATTGCAGTTGTGCTCAGTTCAATTTAGAGCAGTTCAGTTCGTGGAGTTCAGAGGCAATCTTTCTAAGCAGAACAATTTAGTCAGAAGCCGAGAGAACCCAATATGAATCAGTCAGCTTAGAGAAGAGTTTGAACTCAGAACAGATGAGTTGAACCAGCCAGCCAGAATTCAGAAAGAGCTAGAAAGAGTGAGTTTATTTAGCTGTAAGTCTTGGAATCAAGTAAGTTAAGACATTCTAGGCCTAGGTTAGCAAATAGGGACTGGAAGCTGAAGCCTTCCAGTTCTGGGGTTGCAGAAGATTAGATTGTATGGAGGCTAGTAGCTTCCAGGCCTGGACCAAGGGACAGTTAGTGCAGAGAAGGAAATGCCTTCACAGGACAAAGGGTCTCTCTCTAGCTCCTTCATTGAGGACCTTCTTGCTCAGTCTAATGTTTGGCTGAGAGCATCCACTTCTGTATTTGTCAGGCTCTGGCAGAGCCTCTCAGGAGACAGCTATATCAGACTCCTGTCAGCAAGCACTTCTGGGAATCCACAACAGTGTCTGGGTTTGGTGTCTGTATATGGGATGGATGCCCAGGTGGGACAATCTCTGGATGGCCTTTCCTTCAGTCTCTGCTCCACACTTTGTCTCTATATTTCATCCCTAAACAGGACATTTAAACAAGTACATCTAAAGTTTATGGAATGAAAGCTAAAGAGAGGAAGAATATAATATACTGGAGGTTAGGGAGAAAGAGTACGGAACATCATCTTCAGTCCATAATACAGCCATTTTAATCATGAGCTTACAGCAGCTGAAGTTCTTGGCACTGTATATATTCAAGACTGTACCTGTTAATAGTCTACCACCAGTAGAAGGGTACATGGGTCCCTACCTCTCCATGATTCATTACTGGCTATGATAGATGCTGAAGGATGGAAAGTCATTTTCTTTAGTTGTGTACCCACTGGTAAGTTCACCAGGATCCAATGGCCACACAACCCATTGTCAAACAAATGGACATAGTTAAATTCAGTGTGTCACAAAACAAAAAGACATAAATGTGGGAAAGAGACTTTTAAGGATGACAGTGAGATTTGATAAAGGTAAAAGGGTAAGGAAAAGACAGTGTAAGGTGAGAGTAATCTGAATGCATTATATTTACACAAGAAATTTTTATTTCTAAAGATTTTTAAGTAAATAAGTTACAAATAAATTTTTACAAATGTGTGTTGAAGTCCTAACCCTCAGTATATGAGGATACTAGTATATTTAAAGAGGACATAAAGGTTAAAGTGTGTCATTGAAGGGTACCCAAATCTACTATGATTGATGTATTTACAAGAAAAGTAGACCAGAATACATTAGACGTAGGCATAGAGGCTGCACTGTGAAGGCGGGGCCTGTGAGCCAAGGACAGCAGCACTAGAATAAATCAACCCCGCTGACATCTGATATTAGACTCCTAACCTCCAGAACTGTGAGAAAACAAATTTCTCTTGTTTAAGACACAGCGTGTCTTCGCGTGGCTACCTTAGTGGACTAGGGATATATTTATATTTTCAAAGTAACATTACATTGCTAGCTGATAATATCACAGAGGGCTTTATTCAAGGAGTCTAAACTTTGGAAAAGCTCTATGTTCTGGCTCATGATGAACCAATAGGAATTATATTTATAATTTTTATTCTATCTACCAATACCATTATTCACTCTCATGATGCAATGATCTAGGGGATGAAATATATGGACTAGGTCATCGGTTTTATAAATTCTTGTTTTTGTGGGGCTAGAGAGGTGGCTCAGCAGTTAAGAGCACAGGCTGCTCTTGTAGAGGACTGGAATTTGAGCCCCAGTACCAACGGGGCAGCTCAAAATTGTCTGTGACTCCAGTCCCAGGTAATCCAACACTCCTTCCTGACTTACATAGATATCAGGCACACAAATGGTGCATGCATGGACATACATACAGCCAAATAATCACACATTTAAAACCATCTTGAGTGTGTACAGGCTGAAGCTTATGATTATTATTATTTTTTAATATTGTACATCCAAGCTTAACTCATAGGCTCAGAAACTAGTGCTCTCAGCTGCTCATGACTGATATTATTATATCAACCCTCCATAATCAGTACCCACCAAATTGTAGTGTTTTTACTTGATAAGGAAATGAGCCAGAGTATGGTCCTGCAGATTCTACACAGACCTGACTGCAGGCTGCCGGACTCTGAGTTCATGCTGGGAAAGTAAAACCTGGTAGCAGTGCAAGCTTGCTTTAAGCTTTTATTTTGATGACCGCAGCTTCTTGTCTTGCTGCAGACTTCAGGAAGCCTTACATACTACACTTATGAGTCTTTATGACTGGCTATTCTGACCCATGACAGTCCTTTACAACCATTGAAGCAATTCCTGTAGGGAAAAACTTCATAGTTTTCTGTTTGGTAAAACATTACTGCTAGGCTTTATAAATTAGACAAAATATAGGAATGACTGGTCTGAATTAAGATTACAGAATGCTTTATAAACAGTATTTTAGAAACATAAAAACAGATTAATGCTTTTATGTTGTAAGTTAAAATTCAAATTTTTTTTTAAAAAAAAGTCGTAATAATCAAATACATAGTAATATCCCTGTGATATATTTTTAGTATTTTTAGTTGTAGTATCTACCTCAAAACCTGATTTAAAATTTTGAAGTAGTATTTTTTAATAAAATAAAACTTTAGAAATCTTAAGGTTAAGTACTGATTAAATAATTGTCATAGTTAGCTTCAGGTGGCAAAACATGCAAACTTAGAGTCAACTGGAAAAAGGAAAGTCAACTGAAGAATTGCCATCATGTTTGCCCGGATGAGCTCTCTAAAGTATTGAGGTATATTTAAATTTGCCTACAATATATTTTAATCATATTCTTTCTGTTCCTCCTTCAAGGTTATTCCCACCTTCCTACACACATAACTTCATGTTATCTCTTTCTCTCGCTCAAAAAAAATTTAAACAAAAGACGAAAATGAAACAAAGGGACAATAACAACACAACAGATACACACACACACACACACACACACACACACACACACACATGCACACACACACACAAGCACACACACAAGAAATACAGAGTTTTGTATTGGCCAACTGCTCCTGAGCATGAGGTCTGACCTGGAGTGTAACTGACATACTTAGTATCACTCCATTGAAGAAAGTGACTACTTACCTCTCATGGCAGGTATCAGTAGCAAATGGCCTCTTAGTTAGGCAAGGACATTTGTTTCTATTCTCCTTTCTCCTACCACAATTTTGTCTAGCTGGAACACGTAAGTGGGGTCATACTCTCTGAGTTCAGATATCAGAGAACAACCAAGTGTGAGAGGTTCTATTCCTAGGAAGGTGGACCTGGCCTATATATGAAAGGTCATTGTGTGAGCCAACAAGAGCAAAGCAGTAGGCCACGTTCCTTCATAGTTTCTGTTTCAGTGACTGCCTCCAGGTTTTTGCCTTGAGCTTCTGTCATAGCTTCTCTGGATGATACTACATCCTGTAAACCAAAGAAACCTTTTCTACCTCAAAGTTGTTTTTGGTCAATGATTTATTACTGCAACAGAGAAGAAAAATAATGAATAAATTGGTACCAGAAGCATGGAATGTTGCTATAATCATTGAGTACATTATTGTTTGGAAGAGATTGTGGAAAATGTTTGGGAACTTTTCACAGGAAAGGTTTTTGAGTGCTCAGAGTTTAATGGGCTGTTCAGTGAAGCTTGAGGATTAAAAATACTAAGAGAAATACAGATACCAAAGACCTGCATGTTTTATGGAGTTGCAGTGGGAAGTAAACTCTATTGAGGCTGTTTAAGTTATATTTTAAATTAATAATCTATTCAAGTGAAATATTCTGTGACTTGTTGTGAAATTGGACACTAGTGAGCTGCCTGAAAAATTAGTTACAATTAATAAGCTACTATCATTCTTAGACGAAATGTTCCAGGAAGTAGTTCCTCCCAGTCAACACATAGATATTGTAGTTGAAGGTAACAGGTTGGGGCAAGGCTGCTCCTGAGACAGGTAGCCAAATTTTGTTAATATGTAAGAGTCTCTAATATGGTACTGGTTTTGAAGGCATAGAGGGATCATAGAGAACAGTTGAGGCTTAACAATGTGTAGCAGGGTCTGAATATCCCTAAAGGGAGGCTAAGAGATGGCACTGATAAAGATGTAGGCTCAGCTCCAGTAAAAATCCCAAGATTGAAAAAGACAGGGAAAGATGATGAGCCTTAGCACCACATGGCAGGATTGGAATGCCTGAAGAATGACCAAGTGTCCGTTGATAAAGATGCAGCTCGATTGAAGTGAAGACCCAACATATTGAAGATTCCAGGGCCATGGGATAACCACCAAAGATGGTAGCAGCTGGGTGGTGAACAGCTGACCTGGATTTACCAGAAAAGCTGTGTATGTTGTACATGACAGAGTTGGCAAGGTGAAATTGCCCAAGCAGCCTGGGTGATTATGAGGGAGTTCCAGATGTGGGACACTGGAGTTTTTTTACACTGTCAGAATTTGGTTTGCCTTTGATCTGATTGTAACTGTGATGTTAACATGAGATTATGGGGACAAACATGAAAGGAAAAGTTAGGGTTCAAAATGACGTTTTTTGTTTATATGTTTTACATATAATGTCAGAAACATCAGAGTTTGTCAACTTGACACAAACCTCCAGTAACCTGGGAAGCGGGAACTGAAGAATTGTATTGATCAGATTTACTTGTGTCTGTGTTTATAGGGTACTTGCTTGTAGGCTTGAGTTTTTCTTTTTCTTTTTCGTTTTCGTTTTTCTTTTCTTTTCTTCTTTTTTTTTTTTTTGGTACAATTGACTTTATTTTTTATTTTTTATTATTTTTTTTATTTACATTTCAAATATCCTGCTTTCCCCTATGAAAACTACCTATCCACTCCTCCTTCCCCTCTCCCCCTGCTCACCAATCCACCCACTCCCACTTCCTGGCCCTAGCATTCCTTGGTCCTGTGTAGAGCCTTCACAGGACCAAGGGCCTCTCCTCCCATTGATGACTGACAAGGCCGTTCCCCGCTACATATGCAGCTGGAGCCATGAGTCCCTCCATATACCACCTCTTTTGTTGGTGGTATAGTCCTTGGGAGCTCTGGGGGTACTAGTTGGTTCATATTGTTGTTCCTCCTATGTGGGAACAAACCCCATTCAGCTCCTTGGGTCCTTTCTCTAGCTCCTTCATTGTGAACACTATGCTCAGGCCAATGGTTGGCTGAGAGCATCCACCTCTGTATTTGTCAGACACCAGTAGAGAGACTGCTCTATCAGGCTTCTGTCAGCAAGTACTTTTGGCATCCACAATGGTGTCTAGGATTGGTGATTGAATATGGGATGGATCCCCAGGTGGGGCAATCTCTGGATGGCCTTTCCTTCAGTCTCTGCTCCACATTTTGTCTCTGTAACTCCTTCCATGGGTATTTTGTACCCCCCTCTTCTAAGAGGGACTGAAAAACTCACACGTTGGTCTTCCTTCTTCTTGAGCTTCATGAAGTCTGTGAATTGTATATTGGGTATTCTGAGCTTCTGGGCCAATATCTACTTGGGGTTCTCAAGTATTCTTCACCCCTTTCTAGCTCATCATGCAAAGTTAGAAGAAAAAGGATAGTAAATAAGATAATGGGGATGCAGACCTGTTTAGAAGTAGTTCTTTGAGAAGATTCCAATGTTCCTTGTCAGGATACCAGCAGTCTAGTTCAGTAATGTCAGAATACTAACAGTCCAGTTCAAAGAGTGTCACCAAACATGAATCAACAGTGGCACCATGATCCAGCTGAAATAGCTAGGCTTCCACAGAATTGGCATGAGTCAGTAGAAACAACCAGAACCAACTAGAATGCCAGGAGAAGTTCTCTGCCATGCCTCTTTCAACAAAAGGAAGATCATCAAAGATGCAAGACCAAGAAAGTGTTGAAAGTCTAGGAATGCAAACATGCTATGACTGTCTGCTGGGTACTATGCTCCAAACATCTTATGTCCTCTCACAGGTCTGATTTAGCAAAACATCACATGAGTCTGCTTCATCAAAATGTCATGTTAGTCTGCTTCAGGAAAGCATCACATGAGACAACCCAAAATTTCTACTTCAATTTCTTAATGCTAAATGGTGTAAGAGGACCCATCCCACTATGGGAAGTGCTACACTTAAGCAAATAGATCTGGGCTATATAAGAAAAGTAACTTACAAGGGATGAGAGCTAGACTTACCTGTGAGTATAAGAATACATATTTAGAATACAGTTGGAAATTACATTTTTCTAGGAAATTGGCAGTGTAGCTTCTCCATCACCAAGTATGTATAGCTCAGTTTACAGGACCAGACATGAATTCCCTGGTATTGATTGGGTCTTGGGTCAAATTAGACAGCTGTTGCTACCTTATGCTATAAGTGTCATTATTGAACTTCTGTAGATATCTTCATCAGGTAGGCATTGGTGCAGCTCATAGGCCTTAAAGGGAGCAAGTGCTTTAGATTGCTGTTCTTCCTAGGCAGTTTGAATAGCAACCTTGGACATGCTGAGAGCTAGTACTCAGAGAGGATCAAATAAGTTTATTTTTGAAACAGGTAGAGATTATTAAAGAAATCCATAACTGGTCAAAATGCAGAAAATGACAGAGGGTGGGATGTCTAATCCCAGCTGATACATTTATAACAGAATTCACGTACTTAATGATCAGCGAACATCTGAGAGGAGGTAATAAGATTGGTAAGAGCCAAAGGACCAGGAAAGAGCTGTAATAGCATCTTCTAGATATGATGGGAAAGCAACACTTATAAAAATCTAAACAATATGGTTGCTTAAACAAGACCAGTAGACACCTGCCAGAAAATCAGGTAGGCTGCCTGCAGATTCTCTCTCCTCTTTCTGTTCCCCCAGATCCAATCCTCCAGTCTCATCTCTAGCTCAGCAGCAGAACACTCCAGGGCATCCTTCCTTTTCCCACTATATCTCCCATAGATCTTGCCCTTTTACACTTCCTTTCCTCACTCATTGATTGGCCCTAGGCGCCAGCAGGCATTCCTGGTAACCCAAAGGCTTCTACTCCCAGGGTAAAAAGTAGGCCGAAGGCAGACCTGTACCTCTCCTACTGCTCCTGTGATCCAGTCTCCCGTCTTATGTCACTCTCTCTTTTCCCTCCGACTCCATCCCAAGCTATCACTAAGAACTTCTCTTCTAACTTTCCTTTCCCAAACTAGTCCCATTATTGTCACAGCCTCCAACAGCAGCAGGCATTCACTGGGAACATATTACCTAAGGGAAATAGCAACACAGATAAACTAGCTGAAGGCTCTCACCATGTCTTCTTCCCATCCAAATCCATCCCTCATTCTCATCCCTAGAACTGCAACAGAACACCAGCTACAGCTGTCTATCTCCCAGCCATAGATTACCCTCTCCTACTCCCTCCCTAACCTTTTACTTTATCCCAGATGTTGCTCAAAGAAGGCACCCCTCTTAATCCAAGGGCCACTCTCCCCAAGACAACAACTAACCTAATTCCAGACTCACAAGTTTTCTGGTACTCCTGTCTGACCCCAGTCTCATCCCCAGCTCTCTAGCAGAAAAACTGCTGCAATCTCCCTTTCTTCTCTGACCCTAAAGAACAAAAAGACCTCCTCCAACCTAACTTCCCCCATATCATCTAAGTATCCCAGCCTCCAACACCAGCAGTCATTCCCTGTGATTACAGCAGCAAAGCAGGCCTGAAGAAATCTCATACTAGCAACTCATATACCTGAAAATTCTAGAAAAAAAAGAAATAATCACCTCAAAAGAGGAGATGTCAAGAAATAATCAAACTCAGAACTTAAATAAAAAAAAAAACAATACAAAGAATCTATGAAACAAAGAGCCTGTTCTTTGAGAAAATCAACAAAGTAGGCAAACCCTTATCCAAACTAATTAAAAGTCCAGGAAAAAATATCCAAGTTAACAAAATAAGAAAAGAAAAGGAGGATACAACAACAAGCACCAAGGAAATCCAGAGAATCGTAAGAGTATACTTTAAAAACCTGTACTATAACCAATTGAAGGATCTAGAAGAAATGAATGATTTTCTCAATAGATGCCACTTACTAAAGTTAAGTCAAGATCAGATAAACAATTTAAATAAACCTATAACCACTAGTGACATAGAAGCAGTCATTAAAAAATCTCCCAATCCTCTTCCCCCCCAAAATCCCAGGACCATAAGATTTAAGCACATTCTTCTACCAGACTTTCCAAAGGGTGCTAATGCCAATATTCCACAGGTTATTTCACAATATAGAAACAGAAGGAACGTTGCCAAATTCATTTTATGAAGCCACTGCCACCCTGATACCCAAACCATACCAAATGTTTCAACAAAGAAAGAGAATTACAGAACAATTTCTCTTATGATATGTTCATAAGAAGATGCAAAAATATTCAATAAAATAGTTGTGAAACAGGTCAAAGAATACATAAAAAACATTGCCTAACATGATCAACTAGGCTTTATACCAGTGATTCATGGATGGTTTAA
>NW_022196903.1:55202758-55219162 GCF_008632895.1 Mastomys coucha
AAAAAAAAATCAATAAAGGTAATTTACCATATAACAATTTGAAAGGAAAACATACAAATGTTCATCTCAATATATGTAGAAGAGGCCTTTGACAAAACTCAACACCCCTTTATGTAACTCCTGGAGGCATCAGGGATATAAAGAACATACCTAAATATAGCAAAGACAATTTACAGCAAGTCTATATCCAACATCAAATTAAATGGAGAGAAATTCAAAGCAGTATTATTAAAATCAGAAACAAGACAAGGTTGTATACTTTCTTTATATCTATTCAATATAGTACTTGAAATTTTAGACAGAGCAATAGACAACTGAAGGAACTCTAAAGGATGCAAACTGGAAAGGAATACATGCACAATGTAAAAAAGAGAAAACATTTTCAACAAAATTTTTGGTTGGACTGTATATCTGCATGTAGAAGAATACACAATGAAAAAGAAAAAAGAATACTCAATAAATACTTATCAACCTATATATAACACAAATACACTGAATCTGATAGAAGAAAAGTAAGGAATAGCCTTATTGAGCAGAACACCAATAACACAGGCATTAAGTTAGATAATTAATAAATGATATCCCATGAAACTGAAAACCTTATGGCAAAGGACACCATCAATGAGACAATGTGGCAGCCTATAAAATGGAAAAAGATTTTACCAGCCACATCTGGTAGAGGGCTAATATCTAGTTTTTGACAAAATTCAACACCCCTTTCTGGTAAGTCCTGGAGGCATCAGGGATATAAAGATGTCTGAGAAACATTTAAATAAATGTTCAACATCCTTAGCATCAGGAAATCCAAATAAAAACTACTTTGAAATCTTACCTTACACCTATCAGTATGGCTAAGATGAAAACCAAAAGTCACAGCACATGCTAAAGAGGAATGTGAAGCAAGGAAACACTGTTTTATTACTGGTGGTAGTGAAAACTTGTATAGCCACTATAAAAATCAATATGATGGTTCTCCCAAAAAAATGGGAATCAATCTCCCTGAAGATCTAGCTATTCCACACTTGGGAATATACTCAAAGAATGTCTATGCTACCATAAGAACATGCTCAACTATGTCCATTGTGGTTTTATTCATGATATTCAGAAACTGTAAACAACCTAGATGCCCCTAAGCTGAAGAAGACTGGATAAAGAAAATGTGGTACATTTACATAATAGAGTCATTCCCAGATGTATTTTAAAAATTGCATCATGAAAGTTGTAGGCAAGTGGATGGAACTACAAAAATACAATCCTAAATAAGGTAACTCAGACACAGAGGATAAATATAGGATTTATTTGCTTATAAGAGGATATAACCAATTAAATTAATGATATCCAAGCTACAATCCATACACCTGGGGAGGTTGGGTAAAAAGAAATGGTCGAGACGGGGTGGATGGATCTCCCTGGGAGGGGAAATAGATTTCATGGAGTAGCTGAGGGGAGCTGCTTGTCCTTTGTAAGAGTTGCCTCAGTCATGGTGTCTCTTCAAAGCAATGGAAACCCTAAGACAGAGACATAGAAGTTTACTTTGTTATTGTTATTGTGAAACTAGCACTCATATCTGCTCACACAGCAAATGTTGCGGGCAAAGATACCCTAACCCTAACCCTAACCCTAACCCTAACCCTAACCCTAACCCTAACCCTAACCCTAACCCTGATGTGGGAACCCTGCTGATTTCTCGGAGAGGTCTCAACCGACACCAGAGACAACACCTCAACTCGACTCACCAGGGGTCTGTAGCCAGCCCGAGAGATTAAAGCCAGAACCGAGAGCCCAGTTTTCATAGAGACTAATACTTTGATCCGCCCTCCTGCCTGGAGTTCTTGCTTTGATTTGATATGCCTGTTTCCCCGCTCTCACCTATCTGCCGAAAGGCTTGACTCTGTTGCCTCAAAGATATATATTTTCCGTTTCTTTAAGTAAAGTACACACCTCGATAAGAACACTTTCCTGGTGTCGTCTCTCCTTTCTCCCTACCCGCTTATCTTACAGAATCTCGAGTTCCCCTGTTCGTGAATCACCCACGGAATGAAGTGAAGCTGCAGGCCGGCTTCCTTCACCCTGATAGCATAAACTATCTTTTCTTTGAATCATAAATTTGATGTCTTCTGGCAGTATGTGAAAGAAAGAACAAAATTGGCAAATATTTTGAATCTACCACCTATTGAAAGAAAAAAGTTTTCACATTACCCCTGTCTTAGTGTTCTATTGCTGTAAAGAGACACATGACCAAGGCAACTCTTATAAAGGAAAGCATTTAATTGGGGTCTTGCTTACAGATTCACAGACTTGGTCCATTACCAGCATGGTATAGAGCACGGCAGAATGCAAACAGGCATGGAAAAGCAGCTGAGAGCTCTGAGTCCTAATATTCAGACAGCAGGCAAAAAAGGAGACAATTGAGCTTAGCATGGATGGGTTTTAGAAACCACAGAGCCCATTCCCAGTAACAGAACTCCTACAATGCAGCTACAACTCCTACTCCTTCCAAATACTTCATCAACTGGGAGCTAAGCATGCAAACATGAATTTATGGAGCCAATTTCTTTCAAACAACCACTCCTTGCTTTCTATAGTATTTAAGTCCCTTAGTTTATATGTTTGAGATTATGGATCACTTTCTCCATTCTACATGAAACATGGGGAAACTGAGACCTTAGGGAGCTCTAAGTATAAGTTCAAGACTTGAACAAGGATCTTCTGCCTCTGATTCCAGTACTTTTCCACTAATGCATGCTTAGCCCAGTTTGTGCTAAGTGTAATAATTATATAAAAAAATAAATCATTCTGTTATTGCCAATGTGACTTCTCTGTCAGAAGGAACTGTGAGAAAACACTGATTGATTGTACCTATTTATACAGTATTGATTTCCCATCTTCCTCCTTCACTTTCTCTTTCTCCTCCACCATCTCACCCTGACTCTTCTTTTCATTCATTACCAAAATGTTTAAAATTCATGAAAAGTGCTGGAATTGATTTAATGTAATATAATTATTTTTAAATCCATACTGTACACATTATTTATTCTATAGATCCATGTATTTATATAGATGCATGTACTTATGATCAATTCATTTATCAGTACTGATTCATAACAACAATTGTAATTTACATGGCCTATATTAGCCCCTTAATATAGATTCACACACTTTTCATTGGCATATAATATAACTTATGAATTTAATGAAGACTATCAATTAGATTCTCATGTGCATCTCAACATTTCATTTACAGTCAATTATTGAGAAATGCTTTATCTCATATTCTTTTCAGACTGTCATAAAACTTTCTGTATGTGCTGCAAGCCTCAAGGCCTGGAAAGGGTAGTGGTGGAGGGCACAGAGTAGGACTCTAGTGTGATGTCCTTAAAGTATGAGGTTCTCAGGGCTTTCTAGTTCTCTAACCATGCTGAAATGAATATGGTAACTTCTAAAAAGTCCTAAACACTTTCTTGCTTTTTTCTGCTGGCTTAGGAGATTAACACCTGTAGCTTAAAAGTGGGGATTAAGTAATTATGGCCTTTGTTCTATCTCAGCAGGAACTGCTAGTCTCTAACTTTCCACCTGCTAGTCAAAAGGGACAGAAAGGAAGAAAAGGGACACTTAGAAAATTTATAGCATTTATTGCTAAGTGTGTAAAAAGTTTTATATGAAAGCTATCTAAGGGAAAAAGTGGGAAGATCCTAAGCAGGAAATGGGAAAATTCTTCTAAGTGGGGGAAAAGGAAAAAATTCTAGTCTAAGCGGGGAAAGGCAAAATTTTTTTTTCTCTCTCATATGCCATCAGTATTTACACATCTATCAGAATACATGATCACATGTTACAAAGTTCGCCACAAGTTCACACAAAAATATCAAATCATAAATTGAATTAGAAGATTACAACAGAGAATGTTTACATACATATCCATTAGGAGTAATTATCCATCACCTGTCTCAGCTCCACAGGGTCATTGAAGGTTTATATTAGTGAAGTTTTGTATAGCTAAACCCAATCAATATTTTATCTTCTGTCCTAGCACCTATAACAAATCGTTAGTTCCCTTTTTATGACCTTTGGTTAATTGTTTTACAACCTCTTGGAATGTGCTCTGAGTAGGAGAAGATCTGGTTACCATCTAATGGCAAGTAACTGGTGACACTTGTGAGACTGGCCAGTTCTCATTGCAGTTTTGACTATCAGAAAAGGACCTAATAGCATTCCTGTTATAAAAGAGCTTAATAATCACAGATATAATTATAGAAATTCTTATAGGATCATCATTAGGACGTAAGAAGTTGCCTATTTGTCTATATAGCATCACTACAAGACTGTCCATCTTTGTAGATGTGCAGATATCTGCTCCAAAGTGATATGCTAGTACTTAGTGATTGTTATGTATGTTTAATGACAGGAAAATCATATTAATAGCAAGAATTTTTCCTAAAATGAATCCCTTACAGCCTTGTTTAATAAGGATGTACCTGGCACACATTATATAATAATCTGAAGCAGGCCATTTCAGGATGATCACTTGATAGTTGTTAGTTTGTCCCATTATGGCTCCTGACATGTATGATTCTTTAATATTGTTTTTGGAGCAATGCTTTATCTCACATTCTTTTCAGAATGTTGGCAAATTATTTTGCTTAGAATAACAAATTGTTGGGGCTGGCCAGATGTCTCAGGTAGTTAAGGTGCTTGCCACCAACTCTGATGACCTGAGTTCATTCTCAGAGACTTTTAAATAGACAATGACAAACAACTGCTCAAACACACACACACACACAGAGAGAGAGAGAGAGAGAGAGAGAGAGAGAGAGAGAGAGAGACAGACAGAGACAGAGACAGAGACAGAGAGACAGAGAGACAGAGAGAGAGAGCAAATAAAATACTAAAAAGCATACTGGAAAGATCTTTCATGTGTTCATGTGTATAGTATAGGTGAATATTTGTGTGTGTATATGTGTATGCATAGGTACATGCTAGCACATGTATACATGCAGTACATGCAAGTAGATAGCACATGTGGAGATGGGCATTGGATATCTTCCACTTTAGTTCTTAGCCTTCCTCACTGAACCTAAATTCTTTGGTTCAATGGGACTGGTTGAATAATGAGCTGCAGAAATGTTCTGTCTGCACTCCTAATTCTTATACTGGAGTTACAAATACCCAGAGTTATGTACAGAGATTTTCTATGGATGACAGGGACAAGACTGAGGTCTTCATGCTGATGAAGCAGGCACCTTACTGAGTCAGCTTTGCTGACCCTGAAATAGCAGTTCTTTATTGTTTGTCGACCATGCACTTCAACTTTTAAAACCTTGAACCTTTGAAAAGATAAAATCTTTACAATTTAGAAAATATGAAACATTGCAAGGATTTCTACCTAATTTAGCTCTCAGTGTCTGAAAGGGGCTTCAAAAATCTCAGAATGGCAAGAGGGGGGTTGCCAAACACAGCATTAACATCCTGTGTTTCCTTGAAATGTGAGAAAACCCCACAAAACAGTGTCAGGTGTTTTCTAGGCAGAGAACATGCTAAATTTAGAGGACTTAAGTTATGAAGTTTCTAACCTAGATTGAAAGGTAGAATCTGAGTAACCATTAGCCAATTTTAGTACCTTTCTTAGTAAATATAGAATGTATGCAAGCATAAGAAAGAATACCTCAAGTAGTCAAACCAGATTTTTCTCTGCACAAGCAATCTATATTCCATATATGATCTTTTATCACCTTCTTCCCACCATGGTCATCACACAGAGCCAGCACATGTATTTCATCCCTCGTATCACATTCTTCCCCAAAATGATATCCATTTGTTATTTGACCTCCAAATTATTGTCCCTTTGAGATTTGGACCAATCTAAAGTAGTTTATCAATAAACATAAATAAAAAAGTCATACTTTCCCTAAGCTATAAACATATTTACAATACTAACTTGTCATTAGAAAGTTCCATATTTCCAATCAAAACTTCAGAACTGTATATCAAGGGACATGTGTCACAAATTAAATCTTATAATTACATTTATAAACCCCTATTCCAGCAACAGCTGGTGTCAGTTTCCAAAGCAACTTAGAGTATTTCTAGAGCAACTGGAATTAGTCATTTATGTTGAGGGTCTATAAAAAGGTATAGCAAGCATAGTAGTTATAATTATTTAACAGGCTATTGAGTGAAAAGATCCCTAATTCCTAGAATCTTTTCAAAGATCCAAAAGTGAAGGACAAAAGATGAAATCACTCACTGTGAAGAGATTCACCAATAACTAGTAGTGTGGAACTTGCCCCAGATTTTATTTTAAAATGTGGTCGTTAAACAAATTTGCACTAAGTCCTGACTCCTTTCCATCCACAGAGGAACAAGCTGAAATTATTAAGCTGGGGTTTGCTCCAAGAAAATCAGAAATAGGATGCAAAGAATAGGCCATGACTTACTGTCTGGGCAGATGTCACTGAACCTCAAACTCTGCAGGTTGCCTAACCTGTCATTAAAATTGAGTGAGAGGGAATATTAGGACAGTCACTGAGGGTTTTTTTGTTTTTTTTCTGATCCAAAGTTGGACAAATCATGGAAAAGAATATGCTCAAGGCTGTGTTGTCCTGTACTCATAGACACCTAAAGAGCCTCTATCTAGTGCAGTCTCCTTGAACACTAAGCATGTGAGAGACTTCCTGAGAACACAGAGCTTTATAAGGGAACTGTGAGGCTTCCAAAGGAGTCACTGCCATGAGAGAGGCAGACATTTTTGTTAGCACAAAAAGTGATGGGTTTCATTATATCATTTTTATACATGTATATCATTATGTGCTTTTATTCACCATCTCCTCTTCTTTATTAGATTTTTTCCTTATTTACATGTCATATGATATCTCCTTTCACAGTTTCCCCTCCGAAAAAAGAAAAATAAAATAAAGTAAAAATAAAAATAAAACCAAAAAAGAAAAAAAAATCCAAAAACAAAAACAAAACAAAACAAAAACAAAACAAAACAAAAAAACCATTCCGTCCCCACTCCCCCTGCTAACCAACCCACCATCTCCCACTTCCTGGCCATGGCATTCCCCTACACTGGGACAAAGAACCTTCACAGGGCCAAGGACCTCTCCTCTCATTGATGACCGACTTGATCATACTCTGCTACATATGCTGCTGGAGCAATTAGTCCACCATGTGAACTCTTTGGTTGGTGGTTTAGTCCCTGGGAGCTCTGAGGGTACTAGTTAGTT
Source organism: Mastomys coucha (assembly GCF_008632895.1). Taxonomy (NCBI): domain Eukaryota; kingdom Metazoa; phylum Chordata; class Mammalia; order Rodentia; family Muridae; genus Mastomys; species Mastomys coucha. The sequence continues at coordinate 55,209,982 of NW_022196903.1, forward strand.
CATACTGTTGTTCCTCCTAAGGGGCTGCAAACCCTTCTGCTCCTTAGGTCCTTTCTCTAATTCCTTCACTGGGGACCCTGTACTCAGTCCAATGGATGGCTGTGAGCCTCTACTTCTGTATTAGTCGGGCACTGTCAGAGCCTCTCAGGAGACAGCTATATCAGGCTTCTGTCTGCCATTGTTCGAAAACTCTGTCTTTTATCCACTGGATGGCTTTAGCTCTTTTGTCAAAGATCAAGTGACCATAGGTGTGTGGGTTCATTTCTGGGTCTTCAATTCTATTCCATTGATCTATCTGACTGTCACTGTACTAGTACCATACAGTTTCTATCACAAGTGCTCTGAAGTACAGCTTAAGGACAGAGATGGTGATTCCACCAGAAGTTCTTTTATTGTTGAGAATAGTTTTGGCTATCCTGGGTTTTTAGTTATTCCAGAGGAGTTTGCAAATTGCTCTTTGTAAGTCTGTGAAGAATTGAGTTGAAATTTTGATGAAGATTGCATTGAATCTGTAGATTGCTTTTGGCAAGATAGCCATTTTTACTATAATAATCCTGCCAATCCACGAGCATGGGAGATCTTTCCATCTTCTGAGATCTTCTTCAATTTCCTTCTTCAGAGACTTGAAGTTCTTGTCAAACAGATCTTTTACTTGCTCAATTAGAGTCTTACCAAGATATTTTATATTATTTGTAACTATTGTGAAGGGTGTTGTTTCCCTAATTTCATTCTCTGCCTGTTTATCCTTTGTGTAGAGGAAGGCCATTGATTTGCTTGAGTTAATTTTATTTCCAGCTACTTTACTGAAGTTGTTTATCAGGTTTAGGAGCTCTCTGGTGGAAATTTGGGGGTCACATAAGTATACTATCATATCATCAACAAATAGTGATAATTTGATTTCTTCCTTTCCAATTCATATCCCTTTGATCTCCTTTTGATGTCTAATTGCTCTGGCTAGGACTTCAAGTGCAATATTGAATAGGTAGCGAGAGAGTGGGCAGCCTTGTCTAGTCCCTGATTTTAATGGGATTGCTTTAAGTTTCTCTCCACTTAGTTTGAAGTTGGCTACTGGTTTGCTGTATATTGCTTTTACTAAGTTTAAGTATGGACCTTGAATTCCTGATCTTTCCAAGACTTTTATTATGAAGGGATTTGGATTTTGTCAAATGCTTTCTCAGCATATATAATGAGATGATCATATAGGTTTTTTTTTTTTTAGTGTGTTTATATAGACAATTACATTGATGGATTTCTATATATGGAACCATTCCTGCATCCCTGGGATGCGACCTACTTGATCATGATGGATGATCATTTTGATGTGTTCTTGGATTCAGTTTGCAAGAATTTTATTGAGAATTTTTGCATCAATATTCATAAGGAAAATTGGTCTAAAGTTTTCTTTCTTTGTTAGGTCTTTGTGTGGTTTAGATATAAGAGTAATTGTGGCTTCACAGAATGAATTGGGTAGAGTACCTTCTGTTTCTATTTTTTGGAATAGTTTGAAGAGTCCTGGTATTAGGTCTTCTTTGAAGGTCTGATAAAACTCTGCACTAAACCCATCTGGTCCTGGGATTTTTTTTGGGGGGGGGGTTGCAAGAATATTAATGACTGTTTCCATTTCATTAGCAGATATGGGATTGTTTAGATCATTTATCTGATCTTGATTTAACTTTGGTACCTGCTATCTGTCTAGAAAATTGTCCATTTCATCCAGGTTTTCCAGTTTTGTTGAGTATAGGCTTTTGTAGTAGGCATCTCATGCTGTTTTGAATTTCCTCAGTGTCTGTTGTTATGTCTCCCTTTTCATTTCTGATCTTGTTAATTAGGATACTGTCTCTGTGCCCTCTAGTTAGTCTTGCAGAGGGTTTATCTATTTTGTTGACTTTCTCAAAGAACCAGCTCCTGGTTTGGTTGATGCTTTGTATAGTTTAGGTTTTTTTGTTGTTGTTGTTTCTATTTGTTTGATTTCAGCCCTGAGTTGGATTATTTCCTGCCTTCCACTCTTCTTGGGTGAATTTGCTTTTTTTTGTTCTAGAGCTTTCAGATGTGCTGTCAAATTGTTGGTGTATGCTCTCTCTAGTTTCTTCTTAGATCCACTTAAAGCTATTAGTTTTCCTCTTACGACTGCTTTCATTGTGTCCCATAAGTTTGGGTATGTTGTGGCTTCATTTTCATTAAACTCTAGAAAGTCTTTAATCTCTTTCTTTATTTCTTCCTTGACCAATTTATCATTGAGTAGAGTGTTGTTAAGCTTCCACGTGTATGTGGGCTTTCTATTGTTTATGTTGTTATTGAGGGGCAGCCTTAGTCCATGGTGATCTGATAGGATACAAGAAATTATTTCAATCTTCTTGTATCTGTTGAGGCCTGATTTGTGACCAATTATATGGTCAATTTTGGAGAAGGTACCATGAGGTGCTGAAAAGAAGATATATCCTTTTGTTTTAGGATAAAAAGTTCTATAAATATCTGTTAAATCCATCTGTTTCATAACTTCTGTTAGCCTCACTGTGTCTTTGTCTAGTTTCTATTTCCATGATCTTTCCATTGCAGAGAATGGAGTGTTGAAATCTCCCACTATTATTGTGTGTGGTACAATGTGTGCCTTGAGCTTTAGTAAAGTTTCTTTCATGAATAGAGTTGCTCTTGCATTTGGAGCATAGAGGTTCAGAATTGAAAGATCCTCTTTGTAGATCATAACTTTGATGAATATGAAGTGCCTCTCCTTACCTTTTTTGATCACTTTAGGGTGAAAGTAGATTTTATTCGATATTAGAATGACCACTCCAGGTTTTTTCTTGGGACCATTGGCTTGGAAAATTGTTTTCCAGCCTTTTATACTGAGGTAGTGTCTGTCTTGGTCACTCAGGTGGGTTTCCTATATGCAATAAAATGTTGGGTCCTGTTTATTTACCCAGTCTGACAGTCTATGTCTTATTATTAGGGAATTGAGTCCATTGATATTAATAGATATTAAGGAAAAGTAATTGTTGCTTCCTGTTATTTTTGTTGTTAGAGCTGGAATTCTGTTCATATGGCTCTTTTCTTTTCGTTTTGTCGGAAGAGTACTTTCTTCATTTTTCTAGTAAGTAATTTCCTTCCTTATGTTGGAGTTTTCCATTTATTACCCTTTAAAGGGCTTGATTTGTGGAAATATATTGTGTAAATTTGGTTTTGTTATGGAATATCTTGGTTTCTCCATCTATGGTAATTTTGCTGGGTATTGTAGTCTGGGCTGGCATTTGTGTCCACTTAGGGTCCGTATGACATCAACCCAAAATCTTTTGGCATTCATAATTTCGGGCAAGAAGTCTAGTTTAATTCTGATAGGCCTGCCTTTATGTGTTATTTGACCTTTTTCCCTCACTGCTTTTAGTATTCTTTCTTTGTTTTGTGCATTTGGTGTTTTGAATATTATGTGGCAGAAGGAATTTCTTTTCTGGTCTAGTCTATTTGGAGTTCTATTGGCTTCTTGCATGTTCATGGTTATCTCTTTCTTTAGGTTAGGGAAGTTTTCTTCTATAATTTTGTTGAAGATATTTACTGGCTCTTTAAGTTGGAGGTCTTCATTCCCTTCTATTCCTATTATTCTTAGGTTTGGTCTCCTCATTGTGTCTTGGATTTCCTGGATGCTTTGGATTAGGAATTTTTTGTATTTTGTATTTTCTTTGACTGTTGTATTTCTTAGTTTTTCTGCCTCTGGACATCCTTATGACATTTTTTCAAGTAGTACATTGTAGATGGTTAGTGGTAGTTTCATGAATGAATAAGTGATCATGTTATAAAAGAATGTCAGAATAGTTTGGCTGTTCTTGATAACCTGAGGTTGATTCACATAGAAAATTACTAACAACAAAACCTTCATTTTAGATACAACTATTCAAACTTTAGTAGTCATTAAGGCTTGATTCATAGCCAGTCATGATGAATAACATTGGCTATGCTAATCAATAATCCATAATTTTGATGCATTGAATTGTGAAATAATAAAGCATGTGTGATGTCAACCTTACCTCTTCAAATGTCAGTGATGAAGATTTTTATATACAAGAATATATAATTCAAACAAAATAATGACAAAAATAATACTGCAGGCATAATAACTAATTATTCAGATAAAACATTTGTGAGAATTGAAAGGAACACTGCTAATAATTAAACGTATCAAAAAGAAGACACCCAGACTGTGTATTTGAAAGCTAGGATGTATGTCTGTTCTAGGAATATGAATAGGGATGAATGAAAAGAAACTTTTTAACCCTATTTTTGATACAATCTAATTTGTCTTTTAAATATTAGATGTTAAAATTAGAAAAAGTAACCAGGGTATGCATTTAGAAATAAATAATGAGAGCTAAAGAGAACAGACAGATCAGGAAAAACCAAAGGGAAATTATGGAATTGAGAACTATAATTAATACCAATGGTTTGAGTTGAGTATATACTGTACATGAAAATTAGGAAAGAAAATCTAAATGGCTGCTCATTGTTCTCTTGGTTATATGGGGTGGGGGTTTCAACCTGAGACCAAATCTACCCCCAGGCTTGATAAAATGCTGACTAGTACCCACTAATCTACACGTTAAAGAGAAAGCAAAGCCAGATATTACTAGATTACTGTTAGTATTTTAAGGATTGAGTTTTATAAATGCTGTAAAACCTTGGGTGTTTGTCACCTATGATAAAATAAACCAGGTGGAAACTGTCTGTATGTGGTGTGTGTGTGTGTGTGTGTGTGTGTGTGTGTGTGTAAAATTTCTCCAAGAAGGTGACCATAAAATGTGGTTGGTAATGCTTTAAATTAATATTTTATTAAAAGTATAGAAAAATTCAACAAATCTATTCTGCTATTGTTAATGAGATAAGAGGTGGTATAAATTAAGCATGCTATTTGTGATATGTGTAAAAACATTAACAGTATCCTGTTTTGAAAATCTGTCAATGATCTTAAAATAAACTTACCTTTTACAATGTTCTTTTAAGCATTTTTTCTGGTTTCTCAGATAAGCCTTAATATAATATTTATAGACTCCATAATATTTTGTAAAAATAATATTTGTTGTAATATGGTGATACATTGTTAATTTATAAATTTGGATAGTAATTCTTTCATATGCTAAAAGAAAAGCTAAATATGTGTGTGTGTATGTATGTATGTGTGTATATATTTTTTCATCTATCTATCTATCTAGCATCTGTTTATTTATCTAAACCCCAACATCTATCATCTACAAGTATATCCATGTGTCTATGTATCATCTATCTAACTATCATTTGTCTACCTTCTACCTTCTCCCAATGTATCTCTACAAAATAAAAAGTATTGCAGAAGAGTACATATATAGAAGAGTGGCTAGTACCTACAGGAAAGAGAAAGGCTATTTGCCATGAGCATGTTGAAGAAGACCTTTTGAAATGATACTTAGAAATTATATTGAAGAAACTGAGTGAAGGTGTGGAAAGAAGGAGAAATTATTTTCTACATAGGACAACTTAGACATTCCAATTACTATAGTAGTATCAGTATTTTCTGTTGATCTTATGAAATACATGGAACTGGGTATTTTGTAACTGAAAGAAGTCTATGCTCACTTCTCCAGAGTCAAGGACATAGAAGGACCTGTGTGGCTTTAATAAGAACTGGCTTACCTAAGTCACAACATAGCTAGTGTACTGGAAAACTAGAGGGAGAGCAGTCACAGAGAGGCAGGAAGCCAGAGATCAAGAGTGATATCATATGAGGATACCCCAAATAGCAGATCCATCATAGTACCATTTCCACCCCTCACTACACTGGGAAGTAAGCTTCGAACATGTACCTTTGGGAGCCAAACCACATCTAAACGTGGACATTAGGCGAGAGTATGTTCTATTCCATTACTATGGAGACTTCATCATTAGAATAATATATTGGAGACTTGGTGATTCCACAGTCTTTATATAAGCTTCAGAGAGCATAGACTTTCAGAAGAGAATTGTCTTGTAAGCATATTTGGATGAGAAAGTGAACCTGAGCAGGCTAAGGTCTCCAAGAGAAGAGTCCTGAGATAGCAGAGGAAGTGCTAGAACCCCTAGAAAAGTGAGACAGAAAGACAGAGAGGAAGAAAACCGGCTTGTCCTTGGCCTTGTTCTTAATGTAGGCTAGTTTACAAATTTATTTTTAAGTTTCTATAAGAAGAAACACTTAAAGGTGTAAAGAGTACCCATCAATATTAGATGCCTTTTTTTTTTATCTAAATAATGTCAAGTCTTTAGTTTGTGCTTTTTTTGGCTAACTGAGTGAATGAGTCCTCATAGAATGTGAGGGGGTCCTGAGACTCTTCACTTGTTGCTCATTCCCTAGGTGCTGCTGATGTGGCTGATTGAATGACTGGACCTAGAAGCTATAGAACTGAGCTTTCTGAAAGTCTCCAGTGACTGGTGCTCAATACCGATGTCTTAGGGCAAGCACATCCTTCAACTCTGTGACAAGCAACTTAGGATATAAAACCATTGTGTTCCTGAAAAGAACTAAAAAGAAACTTTTCTTAATCATTTTTAATTAAAATATAATCTCATCATTTCTCTCTTCTTTCTCCTCCCTTCTGCACTGCCCAGGTATGAACTTCCCTCCCATATTCACAGCCTCCTCTTCTTTAATAATTGTTGTTAGATAGATAGATAGATAGATAGATAGATAAGCAAATAAATCAACATATAAATATAACTTACTAAGTCTAATCAGTGTTGCCTGCATTCATATGATTCTAGGACTGATCATTCATATTAGATAGTCAATCAAGGGGCTTATCCCTGGGAAAGGCTAATCTTCCCTTTCTATGCAATTATTAACTTCCTATAGTTTTTCAGGCATGGGGGTCTCATGAGATCACCCCAATTACATTGGAATGAGGACTGTTTGTTAGAATTGTTCATGTGTTGTTTAGACAGCCATGTTGTTGAGGTGTAATTAGTGAAACTTCCTTGTTTTCTCTAGGCAACAGAATCTCACAGCAGATTTTTTTGGTCCTTTGGCTTTTATAGTGCCTGAGCTCTATAAGAAGGCTCAGTAAGATCACCCTATGTGTAAGCTATTATAATTGAGCTTCCAGTGGGCTGTGGACTGAAATATTATCCCCAAGACCTTGATAATGTGTTCTAGAATAGCAGCAGTGTGTTCACCTGCTTATAAAACACACAGAAAAGCAACAGACCTAAAAGGAGGTTGTCTCCTAACATGTTGCAGGTGCTTAGAGTTAGGATTGCAAACAGATTATAACACATTCTAAAACAAGATCATCCTACAGCTGTACGGACCATATTGGGAAGTATTACAAATATGCACCGAGGATGCTTTTGCCTTTAAGGAGTTTATAAGCTAGTTGATGGAAAAACACGTAGTTTTAGAATGGACATGGTTTTAGATGGGAAGGACAGTATTTTAGAATAAAATTGAATGTTCTCATCATGTAACAGCCATCTTCTCTTTGTAGCTAATAATTTTCAGAAATTACTGTTATTGGACATTGAATGCACTGTGATTTCTACAAGTTTAATTTTTTGTAATAAACTTTGCATTTTAAATGTGTTTTTGAGTACTGAAAATTAATAGATGTCTATTCATCATGTGAATAAGCTATAAATAGAAAACAGGGCAGCCTTTGCTCCTGATACACTTAAGGGAAATAGTACAACATATATTGTTCATCTGAACCCTAAAAAATTACTGGAATGAAAACAGGACTCCACATTTTAGAAGCATGAAGGAGATTTGGAGGACAGAGATGCAGAATTCTAAGAGGTCTACTACTAAAATCAACTGAATTTGAGGATTAAGAAAAAATACACAATTCCACTACTTGGCTCAAGTGCAGGAAAACAGTTTCTTTTACATTTTTAATTTTTGTTTTAAATCGTTGTGAATAAAAGTATTTAACTGCTAGCCTAGATGTTTCTTAACATGCTGAACTAAGCAGAACTATAGCATAGGGCTGAAAGGTTGGTGTTCCTGAGAATGTAGATGTGTGTTAGGAGCTGAGAGAATCAGGAAGCTCTGTAAGGAGGCTAGGCTTCATGGTGTGTGTGTGTGTGTGTGTGTGTGTGTGTGTGTGTGTGTGTGTACATATGCTGTTGAGGGAGAAAGGCAGCAGAGGAGGCCTGATGGGTGCCTGAGACAGAAGGGAGCCTGGAGACAACCAATCTGTGTCTAAGCAACAAAACACTTTTCTCAGCCAAGCTTTCCTCTTAGGCATTTGAAAAACAGCAGCAGCTTTAATTGTGGTGAAGAAGGTAGAAAGAACAAGAGATTTTTAGAAGAGCTGCATTTTCAGGTGAAGACTTAATGAAGTTCTAAGAAATTCTTTCTGCTCTCTTGCCTTTCAAATCTGCATAACACTAGACAAGCACCTGAGCTTTCACAACTGGGGATGCTAACTTGCTAAGTGGAGTGACATGGTATCCTCCAAGGCTTGTTCAACCTTTAGCATCTCTGCTCCTGCTCACTTTTCCAGTGAGCAGAGCTACCTTTCCTTTGCAATTTGCAAACAGATTTGGGAGAACATCTAACAAAGTGAATGGGTAACTTGAAAGTCATATTCACTTTACCTTCAATCTCTATCTCCCTCTGTGTGTTGATACTAATATATTCATCATAACATCATCAAAACTGGATAACAGGTATAATCTACTTCAAGACTGAATATATTTAAATTTAACTCTTTTTCATTTAATATTTACCCAAGAATTTTAAAGCATAACAGTTCTTTATAGCCATTGACCATTTTTCCCAATTCTTTGTTTCTCATTTAACCACCACTCTGCATTTAAAATTTTGTTTTTAAAAAGTTATTGTTTCAGTTCTTGGCAAAAGTTTGAAACTTGCTTGCTTCTCAGAGCTGTGTATTCAGGTGAATGTTTTCTAAACACACAAATTCTGGCCTTGTGTGGACCATGAAACAGAATATAATCTTAACCTATAGGTCACTTTAAAACTCAGTGACAGGGCTGGAGAGATGGCTCAGTGGTTAAGAGCACTGACTGCTCTTCCAGAGGTCATGAGTTAAATTCCCAGCTCACAACCATCTATAATGGGATTTGATGCCCTCTTCTGGTGTGTCTAAAGACAGCCATCATATATATAAGATAAATCAATAAAACTTTTAAAGAAAAAAACTCGGTGACACTGTTCTTTTTTTTTTTT
>NW_022196903.1:55219603-55225065 GCF_008632895.1 Mastomys coucha
GAAGGAATGAAATGTCCACCTTTTGGTCTTCCTTCTTCTTGAGTTCCTTGTGGAATGTGGGTTGATCTGGAGAATACCATCCTGAGTGAGGTAACCCAATCACAAAAGAACAAACACGGTATGTACTCTCTGATAAGTGGTTATTAGCCCAGAAGTTTGGAATACAAGAAGAACAACCCACATTCCACAAGGTGACACTGTTCTTTGTCATGTTCTCCTTGAGATGGTTTTTATCTGATGGAAATGATGGACTTATTCTGCTAGTAAATTATAAATAAAAAATGCAAGTATTTTCCTCAATAAAACTTAAATATCTACTGTTAGGACTTGGATTTTCCAGATCCTGATCACTGTGAAGCAAAATGAAATTGTAATTAAGTCAAATTACAGATCTACTAAAAAAAAAAATCTGTCAAATTAGTCAATACTATGTTTGTGCCAACTGGGAAGCAACTAGCTTTTGTACTCCAGCTGCTATGCAAACCCTGTAGCAAGCTTTAGAATAAATCATTTGAAATGTATGATTTATGTTGTGAAAATAATGTATACCTTTCAAGCACTCCTGTTACCATAACAACAGAGCAGAATACATTTTATTTGATTTTAGTTCAATCACTCATTTTTATTTGGTTGTCAAAACAAAAAAAAATGAGATATGAGGAAAGAAGAGTGGTCAAGTCCCATCTCTTCTAATTGAGTTTGTCTTGATGTTTATTTTGATGTAAGATAATGTAGCTATTCCAGCTTACTTACCTTTTTACCTTTGCTTTGTAGTTTGTTTTCCTTTGATATTAAATTTTAAGGTATCTTTACTGCTTAAGTGTGTTTCTTAGAGAAAGCATACAGTTGTCTCCTCTTTTTTCTAGCCCATTAGTCTGAAACTTTTTAGTGATGAGTTAAGCTGTTTGTGTTTATGATTATTATAGTAAGAGGTTTGTTATTTCCAACAAATGTGTTGCCATGCTATATTTTCATGGATTATTAGTATTCCTGTTTCTTCTCTCAAATTAGTTTTGAGGGTTTGCTGAGTTGTTTTATTGGATCTATTTGCTTACTTCCTAGGTCTCATTTATTTATCTTTAATTAGGCTTTCTTTTATCTTCCTGTAAAGTTTTCCATTAAGGACTTGGTACAGTGGTGGCTTGATTGTCATGAATTGCTTTAATTTGTGTTTTTTTTGACATATCTTTAAATCTCAAAAGATCTTGACAGATAGCTTTGCAGGAGATAGCATTGTTGACTCACCTCTGTTAACTTTCAGAGCTTTTGTGCTTGCTGATGGGTAATTCTGATATTCCTGACATATATGTATTGCCATTTTTCTCAAACTGTCTTTAAGACTATTTCTTTATCTTGTGTCATTGACATCCCTATTATACTATTATGGATAGTTTGTTCTCTGATCATAGCTATATGCCTCTTATGTTTTAAAAACTACTATTTTATGTATATTTGAGATTTTTTTCAATAATATCACTAAATATTTTATGTGTTCCATTTAACTTCTGCTCCTTCTACACCAAGAATTCTCAGATTTTGGATTTTGGAATATATCCCAGACTTCTTGGAAATACTTGAGATGCACTGAATCCTTATTTTTTAATGTATAGCTATTTGTATTATTGTGTTGACTTTGCCCCCATCCCTGAAATTTGTTCTTATCTGTGGTTTTGTCTAGTAATGATAATATCTGTTGCAGCTTTTTATTGCATTAACCAGATCCTTCATGTCAAAGATTTCTGTTCTATTTTTTAAAAAATGTTTCAATCTGCTTTCTAATTTCTCTCCATATTACCTCCTATTATTAAATATTACATTCAACTTGGAGACTTTCTTATCAAGGTATGGGGTAGAAAGCCTTACTTCTTGGATCCATTTGTTCAGTGTCTGTATAACCACTAAGTTTTTCAACAATAACACTCTAAGTTATGTTTCAGACATTCCACCTATTTCTGTAAGCTTGGAAGTTGGTCAGTTAGTGGTGGGTTGTAAGTGGAGGTTATGTCATATGTTTGTGTTGCTTTGTCATACTTATCCATCTGTTGAAGTAGGTTTTTCTTTTGACTTTCTCTTCTCCCAGGAATATTAGAGTATTCTGTTTTCTGTTACTCTTCTTGAGAAATATTTGCATGAAGTATAGCTATGAAGACTAGTAAAACTTCCTGTTGACTATGGAATGAGTTGAAGTGATTCTGTTTTGATTATATGCCAGTAGAACTAAGGGGAATGTGCACTCAGCACCAAGGTGACCAGGTGAACTTTGGTTAGCTCTAAATTCTATGAATCTGCTGGAGGCACGATAACAAACTTCAGACCCAGACATGTCTGTCTACTGTCAACAAGCTTCTGTTTAGAGTCTCAGGCCCAAATGCAACCTTTGAGCTACAGCAGTAGGGACTCCATGGCATGCAGTAACCTTCAGCACCTTGGACATCAGAACCCTATCTCTAAATTAAACTCAGACACTACTGGAACCAAAGCTCCAGCTTCTTAGGGGACCTTGGGTACACTAGAACTGAAACCCAGGTTTTGTACTGGCCTCTGAGACCACTAGGCTAGAGATCTGGTCTTCTAGTTTCCTCTGGCTCCACAGAAGTCCAAGGCCACTAAGGCATCTTAATTCTTTAAAGCCTACTTTTTTTCCAAGCAGAAAACTTGTTTAAAAGACTAGGGTAATATAAAAGAATAAAGTATTAATAATTTGTTAAGTTATAAGAGCCTTATAGATAGGTGATGTTACGTTTTGAATATATAGGTTCGGTTTTGAATGTTAAGTTTTGAATGATTAAAAAACAACAGAGAGAAAGAAACGTTTCTTCTAAAATAAACAGGACACAAACAACATAAATGAGATAATGATGGATCAAAAACATTTGGGACTAAATTCCCAGAATGTTGGATTAAGAATAAACACAATAACTAAGTAGTATGTCTGGGACACTGTTACAGTTGAGAGCATACAGGAGAGAGATAATCAAGTGGACAGCTCTCATTCTGCTCACTGGGAAGCTCTGGAATGAACAAACATGCTGAAGTCATAAAACAGAAGTTACTGATTTCAAGCACTCCTGCTGATGAAGCCACATCCTGACAAGGTCAACTATGAATGAACTGGTCCTCTCACATCCACTGAGACACCCTGCTGGAGAACACAAGTACGCACTGTATCACCTTCTCTATATGTCTCTCCGGTACCTGTGTGGTCTACCTCACACTATAATTCTTAAAGCATAGCTGACCATTTTTATTTTTTTTAACTCCATATAACTACCACTTCTAGACTTCCCAGAGATATTTGGTTCTAGAGTCCTTTGGCTCTTCCTGCTTTTCAGCATCCATCCACTCCTGGTGTTCAGAGGCAATCTTTTAGTATAAAGGCAAAGGCCCTAGTACCATTGGTGAAAGTCCAGTGGATCGTATTTTGATTTCATTTGCTCTGACATTAATGATTTCAAAATTTATGAGTCAGAACTGCTATATGTTAGTTCTATTTTTAAAAAGTATTTTATTAAAGATACTGCAAACATTTTTCATCAAGACTGAAGGTTTATAAAACTATAATTCCTGAATTTAAACTAATTGTATATCTTATCATTATGATTTTGGTTTTTTTGTTTTGTTTTGTTTTTTTAAGGGAGAACAGTAGGAAAAAATGTATACTGAATTTAAAACTTGACAGTGCCATCTGTTGCTTAGAAACAAAATTGCATGGACCTTAAAATGCTAAAATAGTCTTATTTTTTCTACTTTTTCAGTATATAAAAAGAGAAAAAAATAGTGCTTTAGCTGTGAGGTAGTTCTGAATACACCAGTCACTTATTTTAGAGTATCTAATGTGGTATAGCTTTGAAGTTGTTACAGATAATACATGAACATTTACATAAAGTCACTATTAAAATAAACTTAGTTTAAATTATGTTTAAAGATAAAATGTAAAATAATAAAGAGAGGAAATGATATGGATATTTTTAGTATTAAAATCTAATTTGTATGTAATTGTTAAGGAGTGGCATGCAGCTAGGCATGGTAGTATACACCTTTAATAACAGCATGAGGAAACAGAAGCAAGCAGGCCTCTCTGAGTTGAAAGACAGCCTGATCTACAGAAAGACCTCCAGGTCATTCAGGGATACAAAGAAAAACCCTGTCTTGTAAAACTAAATTAAAAAAAATTAAGAGCATGAGTGGCTTTTACTTAACAAAAACAAACAGCTGAGCAAACCATGGCAACACATAAGCACATATTTTACACAGGCACAAAGGGCAGAGGATAAAACCAGGGCCATCTTAGGGTTCTGGCACCTACATGTAATAACAATGTTTCAGAAAATAATGATATCAACACTATAAGAGTTGTGCGGAGTAGAGGTAAATTTATATTTATATTATAGGTTCAAACACTCTTCTCCTGACTTAAAACATTCAGAAAATATGTAAGAGTCTAGGAACTTAGACACTATCCATCAAGTTGACCCAGTTGCTATTTTTAGAGCATTTTACTTTTCAAATTCATGTTCAACATCTAATAAAAGAAGCCATATCCTGTTCCTAAAGTAAGTCTCAATTAGTTCAAATAAAAAGGAACAGATACAAAGTTTATTCTCTGAAAGCATGAAAGAAAAATGAGCACGTAATTTGTAAATTTGTAGAATGTGCTGGCATGGTAATACACAGACACACATACAAACACACATACACACAAATGGACATATGCACACAGACAACACCAACACACACCTGCATGCATGCACACACAGATGCAAGCATACATGTAAAGGTTTCAAAATGTGGTAATAAAGCAAGAATTGAAAGAGTGAAGGACAGCAGAAATAGCCTGCCCAAAGGCCCTCAAGTGGCCTCAAGGAGGCCAGTATGGCTGGCTCACAGTGTAAACAAAGGTATAGCGATAATGGCGGATACTGGGAAGGTCCATCCAACGTGGTCATGGGAGTCATTTATGAAGGCAATCCAGTGGTCTACTGGCAATGATACATATAACATGGTCCCAAAACAGAGCTCCTCTGCCATGACCGCCTTATCAATAAAGCACAGCACCAACCCCAATGAGCATTTTTTTACTCTGCAGGCCCCTCTCACCAACCTGTCCTTCAAGGCAACATACTTTCAATTGATTTGAAACAAGTCAGAAAAGGAGAAAGTAATAGAGTCAGCCCTCATGTGCCCAATACTAAGAAGAAATATTTGAGATTTTACAAAATGAGGTTTTGTTTCTCCTCTAGCTGAATTATTTTAAAAGTGGTTTTACAAAATTGCACCCCTAATCATATACCCTAAAAAGTATAGCCCTGCTGTATGCAATTATAAAGTCATTATCAAATGTAACTGAGTCAAACGTTCTTGCTTATTGAGCCTGGAGTTCATAAGCAAATGTGTTGATATATATATATATATATACACACACACACATATATATATAAACACACACATATATATATATAACA
>NW_022196903.1:55225080-55275136 GCF_008632895.1 Mastomys coucha
ATATATATATATATATATATATATATATATATATATATATCTTACTTTTAATTTCATCAAGGGGTAGGGATGCAGCTCCAGGCTGAATACCTGCCTAGTATAGACAAGACTCTGGGTTGGAGCATCAGCAGCACTACAAAAGAACACAGCCAGCAAAGCATCTTTTTTCTTTCTTAAACAGCAAGCTTAGAGAGGGAATTGGATAGTTACTTAGATGACAAACATCCTAAAATCACCACCAATTGTGACATTAAATGAAATTGAGCATCCCAAGAGGTACATTTGTATGGTTACTTTTGTTATCCTTATTACTAATACAGCTAACTCACTTTATTTCTGAAATCATTTAAACTTTCCATGAAATGTACAGAAAGCTTACAAAGCAGCCAGACTGTTGATGAAATGGTTCCAGTAAAAATGTGGCTACCCAGTGTTCTTTCAGTAAGCATGTGCTCTAGATTTGTGATCAGGAACTTTGGATCCTGGTTATAACATGCCTCTTAGAGCTATCATTCTGGTAGCAGCATTTACTGGTATTTGATCTAAGCCACAAGATTACTCAGATATGAATGTCACAACTCTTAGAGCACCTCCCATGTGTTTTTTCTACATTGCCCTGTTAGTTACAAGCACTTTTATTAAGCTATTTTTCTGTTTTCTTAGTTTAAAGTCAGCAGTTCTCTTTGCCTGCATATCCATTTTGAGTTTGCTTTACCTTGTCAAACATTCTTCAATAGCAAACCATCCATGTGGTACATGGAGACCATGCAGTGCTGATGACTCTATATGACAAGATTCAGAAAAAAAACATGATTTCATGCCATCCTATAGGTCATAAGACTGAGCTTATATTGATGGACAGACTCTACCATGATTCATCCTCCTTTTCCAACAATTATGTTGAACAACAGTTATACATCCATCTCTTTAAGTTGGTAGGACAACTTCTTTGGAAGAACTCAATATGTTCAGTCTCACATCTGTCTCTCAAATGGATTGTCAATCTACTCTCATAGCCTTGAGCCCTTACCTAATCATATACAAAGATAAATACAAAGACACATGCTCCACTATGTTCATAGCAACCTTATTTATAATAGCCAGAAGCTGGAAAGAGCCCAGATGTCCTTCAACAGAGGAATGGTGACAGAAAACGTGGTACATTTACACAATGGATTACTACTCAGCTATTAAAAACAATGAATTCATAAAAATTCTTAAGCAAATGGATGGAACTAGAAAGTATCATCCTGAGTGAGGTAACCCAGTCACAAAAGAACACACATGTTATGCACTCACTGATAACTGGATATTAACCCAAAAGCTCAGAACACCCAAGATACAATTCACAGACCATATGAAGCTCAAGAAGAAGGAAGAACAAAGTGTGAATGCTTCAGTACTTCTTAGAAGGGGGAACAAAATACTCACCAGAGGTAGATGGTGGGAGGGTCTTGGGTAGGGAGGAGTTGGGTAGAAAGAGGGACAGGATCAGGTATGAGAGGAGACAGGGATGATATACAGAGGGTCAAGAATTTGAACAGAGGTGTATAGCAATGGGGGATGGGGAACTAGAGGTAGCCACCGGCAAGTCCCAGATGCTAGGAAAGAAAGAGGCTCCCAGGACTCAACAGGGATGAAATTAGCTGAAATACCCAACAAAGGCAAGGGAGAACCTATAGAGACCATATCTAGAGGCTAGGCAAGACTCCCGGTTGGGGGACTGGGCCAGTCACTCATCTCCAGATTTTTAACCCAGAAGGGCTCCTGTCTAAAAGAAATACAAAGACAAAGTGTGGAGCAGAGACAGAAGAAAAGACCATCCAGAGACTTCCACACCTCGGCATCCATCCCATATAGAGATACCAAACCCAGATACTATTACAGATGCCAAGAAGTACTTGCTGACAGGAGCCTGTTTTAGCTGTCTCCTGAGAGACTCTGACAGAGCCTGACAGATACTGAGGCAGATGCTGGCAGCCAACAGTTGGACTTAGCATGGTGTCTCCAATGGAGGAGTTAGAGAAAGGACTGAAGGAACTGAAGGGGTTTGCAACTCCATAGAAAGAACATCAATATCAACCAACCAGACCCCCCCCACCAGAGTTCCCAGGGACTAAAACACCAACCAAAGAGAAAACATGGAGGGATCTGTGGCACTAGCCACAATATGTAGCAGAGGATGGCATTGTCTGGCATCAATAGGAGGAGAAGCCCTTGGCCCTGTGAAGTCTCTATCCTCTACTGGAGGGGAATGCCAGGGTGGTGAGGTGAAAGAGGGCGGATATGGGGGAGCATCTTAATAGGAGCAGGAGGAAGGAGGATGGGAGAGGGGGATTCCAGAGGGGAAACCAGGAAAGGGGGCAACAGTTGAAATGTAAATACATAAAATATCCAATGAAAAATCAAACTAAAAATAAAAATAAAAAAATAAAGTATATGCTACTATTGAGGACATTTTATGGTTACTGTTATTGAGCATTTTCTAATGTCAATACATTTTGTTGGCTCCTGGGTCAGTATAGTTATACTTCATAATAATTCTAGAAGCAAGGTGCTGGCTAGTTTTTGTGAGCTTGTCATATTTACTAGAGATGCCTCGGTAGATGGATCCTTATTTGCAGAATTGTTTCCATCAGTTGGCCTGTGGGTAAGTCTGTGAAACATTTTCTTGCTTAGTGATTGATGAAAGATTACCCAGCTTACTGCAAATAGAGCAACTTTGGGGTATATAAGAACAAGATTACGAAGCTGTGGGGAGCAAGCAAGTAAACAATGCTCTCCATGATCTCTATAGTTTTGCTTCAAGTTCCCACCTTAAATTTCTGCCTTGACTTCCTTTGATATCTTAGAAAATTAAATAAACCCTCTCCTCTTAAAATTTACTTTTAATCATAACATTTGTCAAGGGAACTGAAAAGAAAACTAAGACAAGTTAGTATTATTTTAATGGACACATAGACAGGTGAGGATTGCAAATTTAGGTCTTGATTGGAACCAGATACTTACCCTGTTCTGCTGCTGATGCTACTGAAGAAACAAGTGTGCATGTGTGTGTGTGTGTGTGTGTGTGTGTTGCACATGTGATGGTTTGCATATGCTTGATCCAGGGAATAGCAGTGTTGAGAGGTACAGCTTTGTTAGAGTAGGTTTGGCCTTGTGGGTGTGGGCTTTAATATCTTTGTGCTAAGCTGCCTGGGAGCCAGTATTCTGGAGCAGCCTTCAGATGAAGATGTAGAACTCTCAGCTCCTCCTGCACCATGCCTGCCTGGGTGCTACCATGTTCCTACCTTGATGGTAATGGACTGAACCTCTGAACCTGTAAGCCAGCCCCAATTAAATGTTGTCTTTATAAGAGGTACTTTGGTCATGGTGTCTGTTCACAGCAGTAACACCCTATACCCTAAGATACAACACACACACAATGTTCAGTTCTCATAGATGACTGTCTTTACAAGTCATAGTCTCATGCCCATGAACAAAGGTTGAATCTAATGGGAATGACAATCAGTTGTGATAAGCACAAACTCTTGTCTAAGCTGAGATGATTTTTAAAGGCAACAGGTAAATGCTATATGTAGAAGTTAGGAAAGCAAAGCCTTCATTTCTGATGAAGGATCTGGGTAGTACATTACAACACATACCATAGCCCGCTGCTGATACCTTCATCACTGGTATTGTGATGTCTCCAGAAAAAAACAAAAAAAAAAATGTACTCCAGTTAGAATCTGTAAAATTCCAATGCAAGAAATAAGGGTGAAATTTTGAAAGATATGTAGGGGTTCACAGATTACTCATTATCTACTCATCTATAAATATTTATTAAACAATGCTTGGACTCCGTGTTTGGCAAAATAGATATGCACATCTTTTATTCAAAAAGTTGATGCATAAAAGTGACTCAGATTTAATATACATTTACATTTTGGAATATGCTCATATACATATGAACACACTGAAGCTGTGTATTGAACTTGTGTTTATCTCATGACACTATAATACACCATCAGAGATAATTTATATGGAGAAAGGCTCACTTCCTTTATGGCTCAGGTTTTGGAAATTCAAGAATAAAGTAGCTTGATACTTTGTACCTCTGAGGAGCCAACACACTATAATGAAGACATGCAGAGGAGCAAAATCTTTCACCTCATCAGAGAGAGAGAGAGAGAGAGAGAGAGAGAGAGAGAGAGAGAGAGAGAGAGAGAGAGAGAGAGAGAGAAGAGAGAAGAGAGAAGAGAGTAGAGGAGTGGGAGTTGGCCATGGGCATGTGCAGAAGGAGTAGGAGGGGAATGGGATAGAGGGGGGAGAGGGTAAGAGAACAAGAACAAGAGTGAAGTAACTCAGTCACAAAGGAACAAACACAGTATGTACTCACTGATAAGTGGATATTAGCCTAAAAGTTCGGAATACCCAAAATTCAATTCACAGAACATATGAAGCCTAAGAAGAAGGAAGACCAAAATGTGGATGCTTCAGTGCTTTTTAAAAGGGTGAACAAAATACTCACAGGAGGAAATATGAAGACAAAGTGTGGAGCAGAGACTGAAAGAAAGGCCATTCAAAGACTGCCTACCTGGGGATCTATCCCATATACAGCAACCAAATCCTGACATTACTGTGGATGCCAGAAAGTGCTTATTGAAGGGAGCCTGTCTCCTGAGAGGCTCTGCCAGAGCTTGACATACAGAGGTAGAAGTTTGCAGCCAATCATTGGACTGAGTTCTGGAGTCACTGATGGAGGAGTTGAAGAAGGAACTGAAGGAATTGAAGGGGTTTGAAGCCCCATGGAGGGAGCTACAGTGCCAACAGCCAGTCCCCCCAGAGATCCCAGGGACTGGACCAAAAACCAAAGAATGCACATGGAATGACCCATGGCACTGGCCACATATGTGGCAGTTGACTGCCTTATTAGACATCAGTGGGAGGAGAGGTCTTTGGGCCTGAGGGTGTTCAATGCCAACTGTAGGGGAATGCCAGGGCAGGACAGGAGTGGGTGGCTGGGCAGCACCCTCATAGAGGCAAGGGGAGGGAAGATGGGATGGGGGTTTCCAAAGGGGAGACCTGGAAAGGGGAAAACATTTGAAATGTAAATAAAGAAAATATCCAATCAAAAGAAAAAAAAAACACTTTAAGTCCATAATTAGAAGACAGTCAAAGGAAACTTATATTTGAGCATGACAGCTTATATTATAGATTCAACACAAAAAACCCTTTAAGTTTATCTTAAAGGACGATCAAGGAAAACTTAAAATTTGAACCTATGATTATATGGTTAGATCCTATAGTGGAATGTTTTATTAGAGTTATGCTAATTTATAAGAACTCTATTTGGTAATGTTAGGACAATGGCATAGAAAAGAGAGGAATTTTGAAGCATTTAGTCACCGGAAACTGAGTTTAGCTAAGGAAATAACAGAAGGTTACATCTGTGAAAGCTTATATCTGAACAGGAGCAAATCAAGTGGTGAGAGTATGAGGGAGGAGAGTAAATCCTACTATTGAGAGAATGTTTTTAAAGTGGCCATGTAGAGATATTGCTTGCTGAGTACTGTGAATTAGACCTGGAGATATCCCAGTAGGTAGGGACAAGATAGTAAAGACCAACCCTTTGGGTGGGGTGGGGAGTAAAGGCATTAAGATGTTCCTACTGGCACCTCAAGAATGAAGTTAATGAGAAACAAACAAACAAGTGGCCAGGTCTAGAAGTCCAGGGTCATCATTCAGATGCTACTGACTATGTGAGTCCAGGACTCACCCGAAAATTTTTAAAAGCTTAGATTTTTTTTCTATGACAGCAAGAGAGGGAGGGGTCACAAAAATCACTTCCAAGAGGGGGAGGGGTCACTCAAGGCTTAGATGTCCTAGAAGGATGGTCAGTGAAATGCTGACCACTGGTGGGGAAGAAGCTTACAATTCTCCAAAGTTTGGGTAGGTAGGTCTACCAAGTTTTGGCTCTCCATGTGCCAGTGCCAGTGGAGGATATGAACCTTCAGAGTTTCTAAATCCCAGGTTTTGGCACTGATGTTGTGTTTTTAAAAGAGAAAGAGAAGAATATGTTTGATGGACACACAGTATGATGTGTGGGAAGGAGATGCCTCTGTAAGCACATATTGGGGCATCCCTTCCCCATGGGGTACCAGTCACATGATGGTATAGTATAAAATAGGGTTTATTCAGGGCACAGGGAGGAGAGTTGAGGGGGTAGCAGAAACAGAGAAAGTCAGAAAGGGGGGCAGATTCAGAGAGAAGGGAGGTAAGGAGTAGGGGAGAGAGAATAGGAGTAGCTACTGGCCATGAACATGTGCAGAGAGAGGGGGAGGGGAATGGGATAGAGGGGGAAGAGAGTAAGGGAGTAAGAACAAGAGGAGAAGATAAGAGAGCAAGAAAGTAAGGATAGGGCAAGCAACCCCTTTTATAATGAGTCAGGCATACCTGGATGTTGCCAGGTAACTCTGGGGCAGAACCTAGATGAAAAGCCAACACAAGGACTTACAAACCCTATTAAGGACAATAATCTAAGTAATTTGTACTTAGCCCTGTCTCCTCAAAAGTTTCACCACCTCCCAAAAGCTTCAAGTAGGAAATAAGTTGTTACTACAGAGACAAGAGGTCATTTCACTGTACCATATTGGAACCCAAGTATGAGTGGAAAAGAGGGGTGGTCAGCAATTAAGATGTCCATATGAGATTTACCTTTTGAATATGCTCTTTTTTTCACAAAAACATTCTTTATAATACCATGCTGAAACAGACACCTCACCAAGTGTGGAACACTTAGTAGAGCAGAAAACGCTGCTACACATTGGGGAATCTTCTCCTTGAGCTCACTTCTGGAGCTTTGCTGGTTTGACATGTGTCTGAAGGTATTGGAGAACTTCATCCAGCAGCTAATGCTGGGAGTAGGGTATATGTGAGCTCAGAAAAGGTACCAGAAGTTCAAAAGTAATTGAAGACTACACAGAGAAACCAATCTGTGAAGCCATGTCTCAGAAACATGGCAGTGTATTCATAGGGAATGTTTGCAAAGATCCAACGTTTGTACTGGTGCATCAGGCAGCAGCTTTGCTATCAGGGGTCACAGTTTAGCACTGGTTCACTAATGTATTTATGCCAGCTTGGGGTTAGCCCATTAGCATATCAAAGATGTCTTAGACTTGGCTCTTCTATCTGCACTCTTTTGTGGCTGGTTCATTATCACTTGCTCTGGGGCCTAGCTCCAATCTGAACTGCCAGGTGGCAACCTATCTTTCAGGCATTATGTTATTCTAAATCACACTAAATGTTTTTTAAGTTACACAAAATGTTTTCACTTATATTCCTAATAGAAATTCATTTGATCTTTGTGTAGACATTAACATATGATCTGACAGTGCTGAAAGTTATTGTATGTGATGTTTTTAAATGCATCTGGATTTTATCCATGTATGGTCACATGAGGTTACATATAGAAGTTTCCATTACTGGCACAATTATTGGTAGATTACTCTTAAAGGCTGCTGGAGAGAGAGAAAGAGAAAGAGAGAGAGAAAGAGAGAGAGAGAGAGAGAGAGAGAGAGAGAGAGAGAGAGGGAGGAGGGGGAGAGAGAGGAGGGGGAGAGGGAGAAGGAGAGGGAGAAGGAGAAGGAGAGGGAGAAGGAGAGGGAGAGGGAAGGAGAGAAGAGAGAGACTTGGTCTGACCTAAGGTGGGATCATGTTTATTTACAGTAAGGAATTATCTTTTTGCTCTCATATGTGGATATCAAAATGCCTATGGTGGAAGATGGGATTCAGAAATGGGATAAAGAAATGGGATAAAATTATTTCCATAGTCTTTAAGGGGATCTGGAAAGTATAGTCTTTCAGCAGGAAACTGTCATTCCTAACTCTAGAGGATATTAAAAAACACAGGGCAGGAGTGATGTGATTGGGTTTTTGCTGAGGAAGTTCTTTGTCAGAGTAGATACTTCTGGGTCTGTTGAACAGGGTTTTGGCTGGGCTTATAGCATTGGAAGAGTCTTAAGTTGATCTGATGCAAGATATCAGGCAATTTCTATCCTGTGTTGCTAAAGAATTAAAAATGATGATCGAAAAATAATTGTTAGAGGGTTGTAAGTAGATGATTTGGTTTACAGAGAATAGATATTTTCTAGGAGGGTTGGGGGAGAGAGTGAAACAGTGGTGGGAAAAAATGGGCACAGAGTTAACTCTGGGTAACTTATTAATGTCTGGTCTCATTGCCAAGACTATTGCATCAAAATGAGCCAGCAAAAATAGGAGGGAGCTACAGAATATCAAAGGAAGGGAACAGGAGAAAAATAGAGGACTATTGTAAAGAATTGTACCTGGGGTGAGTGAAAGGGAATGAAGGTCCTTTTTAGCCAGAGTTTTTCCACAGCACCTAAAAGGTTTTTTGCAGATGCATCAGAAACAAATGGAGCTGTTGTAAGGTGCAAGCTGTTGGGAGACTATGTGTGGACCATTTTGTTTGGGTATAAGGTGAAGCTCAATAAATAAAGTATTTAAAAGACAGGAAAATATATACATGTGAGGATAATAAGGAGGAATGAAGTAATCCTGAGAGGGATCTGCAATGAGAGGGAACTAGAAGCACAAACACAGGAGGGGGCTTGTGGTTGAATTTTTTTTCTGGTTTCTGTCTCTAGGCACCACTCAATCAGTTAAGATTTGTTGGTTTGAAAGCAGCATGTGTGTGGAGGACATAAATCCATCAAAGTAGTCAAATCTCATCTTTTTTACCTTTGGAGTACTGCATAAGTCAAGGAATCCTTTATCCTGAAAGATGTTAAGCTGATCTTAGCTGATGAGACGCAGAGGTTAATTGAAGCCAAAGAAGCTGAGTCCCAAAAACAATGTCCAGAGTGGCAAAAAGAAGACGAGTTAAAGCAGGGATTCTCAACCCTCCTAGTGCTGCAACCATTTAGTACAGTTCCACATGTTGCGGTTACCCCCCCACAAAGAAATAAAATTATTTTCATTGCTACTTCATAAGTGTAATTTTGATACTGTTGTGAATTGCAATGTAAATATATGGGTTTGGATGGTCTTAGACAACCCCTGTGAAAGGGATATTTCCCATGTCAAAAATAAATGATTCATTTTACAAAGATTTATGAAATTAACCTTATTAATAGAACCCTTAAAAAATCTCTACAGTTTTATTCCATAAAATCAACCAACAAATGAAAGATTAAAACAGTCAGTCATATCAAATCTGTAATAAATAACTTATACCTCACAAGGTCTGAATTAGCAAAGAAGACTAAAGCCAACTCTACTCTTTTGTTTATTGACAAATCTCTAGGTCATCACATACTAATAACCATAAGCATATTTACTAACATCATATTAAGTAGATTGTTGAGATGTTGTCTTAGTCAAGGTTTTTATTCATGCACAAAACATCATGACCAAGAAGCAAAATGGGGAGGGAAGGGTTTATTCAGCTTATATTTTCCACATTGCTGTTCATCATCAAAGGAAGTTAGGACTGGAACTCAAGCAGGTCAGGAAGCAGAAGCTGATGCAGAGGCCATGGAGGGATGTTAATTACTGGCTTGCTTCCCGTGGCTTGCTCAGATTGCTTTCTTATAGAACCCAAGACTACCAGTCCAGGGATGTCACCACCCACAATGGGCCCTCCCACCCTTGATCACTAATTGAGAAAATGCCTTACAGCTGGATCTCATGGATGTATTTCCTCCATGAGCCTCTCATAGAGCCTCAAGGGAGGCTCCTTTCTCTGTTCTCAGCTTGTGTCAAGTTGACACACAAAACCAGCCAGTACAGATGCATATTTTGTAAATTAAGATAACCAAATTAAATGAGACTTCAAGTTTCAGAATTTCTTAGAAAACATCCCAGCATCACTGACAAAGCCTGTATATTCCTTGTAGAGTTAAAAGTAAGAGGGCGGGCAAGGGCCCAGGAGCTCTCTATCTGGTCAGAGACTAGATCATATTCCCAAAGCACTAGAGATGAGCCCAGGTTGACCAGAATCTCCTTCATCTATCTCATCTTCTCCTGAATAATCTAAAGATTTAGAATTGTGACAGAACAGTTCACATGTTCATTCACCTTGTCTTCTTGCTGAGGCTATTCCAGGTTTAAGTAGACTTTGACCTCCTTGATAGAGAACCCCATAGAAAATTACCAAACTCTATTTTAGGAACCTGAGGTCAAGATACCTCAGCTAACTTACTTTAGCTTCTATTAAACTGCTTGCTTCTGGGAAGCCCCACTGCAGCTTCTGAGCAAGATGTTAGAATATATATTTTTTGGCTTCAGAAACCCCATGCTTTGGATAATCAGGGTTACTCTTAGGTCTCAAATACCCCAAGTACCTTTGTGCTTAGCATGGCTGACCATTAACTTGTATATCTTATTTTTAACAGTTTACAATTAGTAAATAACTCTTTTATAAAATTAGGATTTTTCTAATCTTATTCTTCTTCAGTTTAAGACTTGAAAATTATAATTCTGGAATTAAAGATCCTTTAGAATCAAAGTATACTTTAAATCCTAAATATAGTCCACAGAGAGAGACTGGCTACCTCATTTTACTGATTCTTTTATAATGTACTTTTTTAAAATACCATTTTAAAAATGGACCAGCAGTCTCAATTAATCTGGACCCCCAAGATCTCTCAAACACTGGATCAACAAACAGACAGCATACACCAGCTGATATGAAGCCCCCAACAACATGCGGTAGAGGACTTCTGGGTCGGTGTTCATTCATAGATATTTCACCTAACCCTCAAGAGATTGTAGGCCACAGGGAGTTTAAAGGTCAGGTGTGGTGGGGGGTGGGGGCATCCATGAGGAGATAAGGGGTGTGGAGGAGGTATGGGGTATGGAGCAGTCAAAGGGTGGATTGGGGGCAGAGAATGGAATATAGAGTGTAAAAAATAAATTAATTAAAAAATAATAATTTCAAAACCATCTTGGAAGCCTGGTGTTGCTTCCTTAGTCTAATAAACTGAGACAGTAATAAGCAGAGTGCTTGATTGTTCTCATTGATCTATGGGTATCACCTTAGTTTATTTATAACATGTGGTATTTAACCAAGGTACTGGTGAAGTCACAAGGCATACCTTTTTTGTAACCTTAGAAAACATGGGGGCTGAGTGGCATAGCTACCAAAATGGTGGTTGCCACACGGTTGTTGTTTACATCAAGGCGAGGCTAAGTCATTTGCCAAGATGGCAGCAAGTCACATGGTATTCTGAGGTGATCTTACCAGGCCCATACTTCTTCCTATACAAGAGTTGAATCCAAGTTACATGCATGGTATGTTATAGAAAATTAAGATTATCTGTACATCCTTTCTCAGACACATTCAAGAAACATATAAATCCTAAACTCCAAAAAGTTCAAGTCTTAACACATCTTTTAAAGATAATAAATAAAACCTAGAAAAAGAGCAGAGAATTTAGAGAGTTAAGCACTTTTAATTTCTACCGGAAATCGTCAATTCTCAGTTCTTCTGGAGCCCGAGGTACCTTTTTCTGGGCTGATCTGATTTGCTCTCTTCGTTTCCATCACAGAGTGAGGTGGCCAGCCTCACCAAGGTTGGAGACTTTGAAGGAAACTTTTAAACAAACATGCTTGGGTCAGAGGTAGATGGGCCAAATTCAACTCTAGAGCCAGTCTCTTCAGTCGAGTAGAACAGCATGAAACAAATTTTTCAATATTATCCAACCACAAAAATAATTAAATCTTTGTAAGACTAAACCCAGTGATCTACATATCCATAGCAAATGTGTGTGCCTGTGTATACAGATGGGAGCAGACAATCTGCAATGCTCTTAAAGATACATGCAGGATTTTCTAGACTTGGAGAGGAAGAAACACATGTAGACAAAAGCATAAGACAAAAGGGTTCTATGCTATTTTAGAACAAGTTTGGAGGCCCAGAAGGAACTGTATTCTGGCACTGAATTTTATTGTAAACCAGATCCTTCAGAAAAAATTATACAAGCTCAGAGTTTTACAGGGGAAGGAACCTTGGGACCAAATTGCCATCCATCTTAATGGAGTTAACCAAAATGAATTAATGTATTAAAAACTAAAAGTTCTGAATATGGACCAGGTGTACCCATTTGTCTAAAGTATATTGAGGCCAAATTTGCATTGAAAAGCAAAGGAAAAAAACTGGTGGTTTTACTTCTAACTGGACTTCCTTTAAACTAGCCCCTATACAGGCCAAATGAATGTCTTTCGATAGAGAAAACAAAGCAAAACAAAACAAAACAAAAGGGAAATTGTGCCTAAATGTAGGACCAACAAACAGAGCTCAGTGTTCAATGGCATGGAGCACACTCTATGTATGGAAATGACCAAATTCTCTTGGAACTGAAAGTAGTGTCACAAACCTATACAATCCTACAGTTTAGCAGTTTACAGTTTAGCATTGCCAGTGGAAGGTTGCCTGAGCTTTCTGCTGATTAAGTGGTCTCAAAGCCAGTGCAATGTCTCTTGTGCCTTTGACTGTGTTGAAGCTCCAGTGAGCTCAGAAGCCAAAGCAACCCCTGACTTAGGTTCATAGACTACCTTGTCCCAGAATTTTGCAATGTTACATGCATGTTTCACTTGAAAGCAGCATAGCATCCTGCTTAGGTCTGACTGTATCAGAGCAGTAAGGTGGGAGAGAAAGGGCAAATAGTGGAAAGAAAAGGATGCCTGGGAGAAAAAAAAAAGCATTTGAGAATGAGAGGGGTTGTTCTATTGGTGGGCTTGAGTTGATAGCATGCTTAGATTGTCTATCCTAAATTTTGGCACCATTTGTTAGATTATTTTTTAAAGGCAGCCAAAGAGAGAAAAGGCAAAAAGGGAGAAAAGTATGAAGCATGTTTATTCACAGAAAAGTGGGGTGGGGGGAATCTTGTCTCTCACAAATGCAGATGCTCAAAATGCCTAAAGGGGAAGATAAAATGAGCGCCTTTATAAGGCCAGAGGTTAGCAAAAATAACTTTTGTAGTCCTCAAGGAAAGGTCAAAAGGGTGGTCCTTCAGCAGGAAGTTGTCAATTGTTAACTTTCAGAAATTTGGAACATTTTGAGTTTAAGATTTTCAGATTAGACTTGTTCATGCTGCATATCCCAAAATTGAATACAATGGGCATAATCATTTTACTACCATGGGGCTGAGTGATTCTTGAAAAACATAATCAACCAAGAAAAAACAAAAAGGAAATCAATGATAAGCCATGAACATTTGTGCAATAAGTTTTTGAAAGACATTCATCAAGTAAGGGAGTTTCATAAATATACACATAAATAAGTTTGTAAAAAAAGAAAGGGATGGAAAAAAGAACCCATGGGATTTTGTATATATTTTTATTCATTACAATGCTTATTCCTTTATATTCTTTATTAGAGCTTGTGTGTATGTGTGTGTGTAGTTTTTCTATATTATACATTGAAATGTATATTATTATAGATAGATTCTTATGTACATATTGAGAATATTATACATAATCTCATATATGATGCCTTGTAAATATGCCATTATGCCATATAAAAAGTAATGCAATGATAATAAATGTTTTCATGTTTTTGCAATTTTTAAATGAGTTTAATATGATACTTTGTAAAATACCATAGTTTTGTAATTTCCTGCATCAGACCTCCAGAGCATACTCTGTTGGAACTCAAAGCCTTCTGTTCATGTATTGCCATAAAGTTAATTAAGCTATTTCATTCTAATGGAAAAATAACATCTCAAATAGCTTTTGCTTTTTCAATTTTATATTGAAACATATCTACTCATACATAAATTTATTTTAAAATGTATTTTCAAGTCTAGCAGTCATATTTACTCATGACTCATTTCATTTGTTAATTTGTGATAAAATAATAAATTTATAAAGCAAGGAAAAACTTACATGTCTTGGCTAAACAGAATAGGCTATTGGCAAGTAGAGAAGACTGTCACACCTGCCTTTGGTGTGAAATGCTTCTAGAGAACTCTATAGTAGTGATGAGAGCAGAAGATAGAAATTGGTCAGATGATACTAAAACAGCAGTCCTGAGAAAGGATGGAGGCCCCCAAAGCAGAAGAGATTGCTGGTTCCTGGTTTCTTATTCTTTATTCTAAAATGAGCCTGTGCCTCCAGAGAGTAAGAGACCTTGGAACACTCATCCATAAATGGGATTTCTTCATCAAATTCCAATTCTCAGAGCTTAAGGAACCGAGGGGAAGAGGATATGGAAAGAGTCTATAGAAATGGAGGACATCAAGAAAAAAGACTCTAAATCAACATGAGCAAAACTCATATGAACTCAAAGAGTCTAATGATACATGCTCAGGTCATGCATGGGTCTGCACCAGTTCCTCTGTGGTTATATAATGGCTTCCAGTTTAGTGGTTTCATGGGATTCCTGAGTGTGTGAATGAGTGGGTGCCTGATGCTTGTGCCTTCTCTTGGGCTCTTTTCTTTCTGTTGTTTTGTCTTGTCCAACTTCATTGTGATAATTTTTTTTGTTTTATCACATTATTATGCTATAGTTTGTTATATTTTAAAAATGAATAAATAAATAAATTACACCTAGATATTAAGGAGGGAAGAACCTATGTAACCTATTTGCTACAACTATGCAAATGAAGTCAAGAAGAGATACCTGAGTACCTTGTGATTGGGCCAAATGGACCAACTTGCTTGTGCCCTGGCTTGCACTCACACTATTCGTTCTCTTCCTAGTTTCTTCCAAAAGTTTTGTCTTAGAATTCACTATGTAAACCAGGCTGGCCTCAAACTCAACAGATCCTACTGCCTCTGCCTTCCTCCTGCTGGAATCCAAGGTGTGGCTCAACATTCTCAGCCCCTGAATTCTTTAAAATCTTCCAAACTAGCAGCAGCCTCGTGGTACCCATGGTCCTGAGACCTGTAAATGAAATTTTCTGAGAAGAAACTGGGTGTGGCCATTAACAAAAAATTCCTAGATTGAATTTCTGTGATTACAGAGACTAATGGAATTGGTATTTCAGCCCTGTGAAGAGATCGGATGCCAGGTAATTTCAGAAGGTACTACTTTATTTGGGGCTAGTTTTATCTTCTGGAACAGTCATTCCTTGCTCTACTCTGTATCTGAACTGACACCTTGTGATAATAAATGGAAAACCTCTAAGAAGCTATTAATTTAGTAGAAAACTAGTTTCCACCAAAGCAAAATCTAAGAATATCATCAGATATGATCTTAGAAACATATAATAGCTCTCTGTCTCATTGTACTTGCCTCCCTGGTGAACCCACCAATATATTTTAAGCTTGCCTTGCTTTATGACTTTCTTTGTTCTGAAAAACTATTTTTAAAATGCTTTAAAGCTGCTTGCACATTGGAACATGAAGTCAGCAGTAACCTAAGTCTGCATTTCTGTGCCATGGTCACTCAAGATAGCTTCAGAATAAACTATTGTTACAGCAAACCCACTAGAGATGAGCATTTTAGACACAATTTACAGCCAATTAATAGTATTTATTCCAGCTTGTACTTAAGAACCAAGTGTCACACCAAGAGTTTAGGTTAAGAGATAGTTAAACCTCTTGGCATTTCATTTGGCAGCTGCAAAGAGAGGTTTTATGCAAGCAAATAGATCAACAGAAGTTCTGATAAATTGTCTGGGCCCTTAGATTCCTAGAATAGAGTTGGATAGTTCTCAATGAGATTTTCCATCAAGAAGATCAAATTTACTTAAATCTAAAATGATCTTAGCAAGCATAAAAGATGGGAGAACTTCTGCATTGTCTCACTCTATCATCACTCTATATGACAAACCTTTTAATCTTTTGTATTACTAAGCTTTTGTCACTTCTTAAAGATATAGAGTAAACTTTCTTTTTACTAAACATAATTTCAAGGAATTAACTGTGCCATGTGTTTGAAAATTAATTGTTTTTAAGTGTCCTTGGTTTTTTTTATGTGTTGTTTGCATTAAAGAATTTTAACAAAGAGTGGTCACTCATTTTTTTAAATCTTTTTTTGGTTGTGTGTTTGAATATTATGATCATATATATTAAGCCCATAATGATGTATTATTTTATCAAAATGAGTACTCCAAATATTTTAACCCAAAAATGATATTTTGGTGATACTAAATGTTATAAATCATCATTGATATGTACATAGATTTTGATAGGATTTCCCTCCAAAACAGACTCTAAATATCTACCTATGTAAATTTTTATCTTTTTTATATGTAATTGATAATAGAAAACTCATGGTTCTCCAAAATATTTTTTACAAAACTAGAGAACTTAAAGTTATTATTAAGATTGAAAATATATAGATATATGCTTACTAGATATTTATGTTAGATAATAGAAGATCTTCATGCTCTTTATTTCTTAATGAACAATGTTATTAAAAGTCTTGGTTTATTAAAATACATTTTATATATGATTACATATGTAAATTATCTGTTTGTATGTGGTCATATTTTATGTACTTATTGCCAAATTGGCTTATAAGTAAGTGCTGATATAAACTAAAATTGCTATCTTGGTTTGGTTTCATTTTAGCTCAAAGTAAACTAAAATTTTAAAAAATAAAATAATAATAATAATGGTAACAATAATAAAATAATAATAATCCACCTTGGATGTCACAAAGCACTAATAAAAAGTAAAAAGTATTTCTCATAAACCATTCCAAAGTACCTGTTATAGAAAATTTAATCTTTAATAAGCAATTTAAATTTTCCTATGAAAACAATAACTATTAATGTACTTTAGATGCAGCCTCCTGAACTTTCAGTTAAAATTACCTCATTTAAATTGCTTTCTAACTTTGTAATGATAATGTTAAGATTAAGTGTATTGCAAATATAGTGTTTAAAAATGGATATGGTTATAAATAAGTTAAAAATTAAGAAAAATTTTAAAGGAAAATTCTATACCCTGAGATAAAATTAATGCTCAAGTTTCTACAATAGTGTTTTCTCTACTATTATTCTTAGTATTCTTTTACTAATGGACAATTGAGACCTGTGATTGAATATATTTTTATATTGGACAAAGCCTTTGTTTTTTTATAAATAGTCATTGACAGAAAAACATAAAATCTATTACAGAATGATACCTTCTTAAAATATTCCTACTAATATACATAGTGATTATAGACATTATTCTACTGAAAAAACATTTAAATATGTTTATAAAATTTGCTTTATTAGATAAAAATAGCATAGTATTTTAACAGATTTTTAACTGTCATCATTGAAGTTCAAATTACTTAAAAGATATACTTCAGAGAATAAAAACCAGATAATTTCATCAACTGAAAGGAAAGAAAGAAAGAAACAAACAAACAAATAAAGAAGGAAAGAAAAAAATAGAAGAAAGGGAGAGAGATGAGAGAGACAGAGAGCGACAGAGAGAGAGAGAGAGAGAGAGAAAGAGAGAGAGAGAGAGAGAGAAAGAGAGAGAGAGAAAGAGAGAGCGAGAGGACATCATATCAAAGATTCCATTCTGATTGAAAAATTAGGACACTATCCAGATACTTCTAATTCATCCCTAGGAAACAACAAGCTTTTTCACATCCTTTGAGTACACATTTATGTAAAAAACCTTGAAGATACTGGATACACCCATCTACAACACCACTGACAACTGAGTACCTTCTGTAGCTAAACCTTTTTGGCTTTATGTTTCTTAAATTTTCTAGAGACATCCAAACATATGTTGGTAAATTCTTATCCAAATTGTACAAAAATCAATGTTTAAAAACCATTGATGGCACCTTATACTTTAAACACTAATATTTCTTGATTTGAATAATATTTATAAAGTATTCTATAGTTTAATTTACTATAATTAAAAAATAAACAGTATTTTAGTAATAATATAGAGAGAAATACTACAGTAACTATTGATAATTCCATTTCTAACCATTTAAAATAAAACAATTCATCAAATAAAATATAGGATGAATAATACCATAAAATCTCTTGGTTATTTTTGACATTTGTTTCAAGCTTCAGTTCATTAGGCCAAACTGTGTTCTTGATAACTTATTTTATCACAATACATGTCACATGTAAATGTTAAATCATATATAAAGGATGTAGCATAATAATTCAAATTCAGACCAAACTGTCTAATAGTTTTGACATGTTCCATGGCTTTCTTTCTTAAAGGCCTGTGTCACTCTCCTGAAGACTGCTGTCCAGCCTTCTGCTCAACCTCATCTACATCCTGTCCTAGGAATACATTGGTGGGTACATCAGAGAAACAGGTAAAAGTTAAAAGCAGATTTCAAGCTTACACTATGGGAGAACTTCTAATATTCAGTGTACCACTCCTGTATGTTCAAAATGTGATACTTGGCCAACAGGGGAACTGTGAATGAATTCTTGAGAAGAAGTTGTGTCCGGCTGTGAACAAAATAGTCCAGGAAGTTGTTCTGTGATGGCAGAGACTCAGGAAATTATTGGAATTTCAGAACTGTGAAGAGATTAGAATTTCATAAGTTTAGAGGCTACTTTGTCTTGGGCTTATTTTAGCCTTTCCTGCCTTAGTCTGGATCTGAATTAACATCTCATGATAATAAATAAAAGCCATTTAGATGATATTAACATAGTGGGACACTAGCTTCCATCAATCCAAGAGCTAAGATTGTGAGCAGAGGATGTCTTAGGCCTGCATAATTGTTCCTCCCATCTCATACTATCCTCTCTGGTATACTCGCCAATGTATTTTTAATTTTCCTTGATTTATGGTTTTCTTTGTTTTATAAATCTATGAAAACCTTGTGAAATTCCTTGCATGTAACCCATATCTATGTTCCTAGGCCATGGTCACTCGAAATCTCTCCAGAATAAACTGCCTCTTATTCCCTCTAAGATGAGAGCTGTGATTTTTTTATATTAAATGACCCCTACTATACAGGTGACTCTCAATAAACTTCCACTTATGAATCTATAATAAACTTTCTAAAAAGCACACCTATGGCCCATGAATTTTATGGTTTTTAATTTGTGAGAAAAGAACCCAAAGCTACTGGTTATTAAAGCTTTGGTAACCAGCAAGATTTCTAGAACTCTATTCCTCTAAGCCAAACTCACCGGGAGTTAAAG
Source organism: Mastomys coucha (assembly GCF_008632895.1). NCBI lineage: Eukaryota > Metazoa > Chordata > Mammalia > Rodentia > Muridae > Mastomys > Mastomys coucha. The sequence goes on from NW_022196903.1 coordinate 55,244,157, forward strand.
ATTCTACTGGTCTCAAAGACACTCAGAATTGGAAGATGTTTAATTTTTTAATGTAATAAATCTAGACAGGATACTGAGTTTCTACTTATTTTCTAAAACTAGACAACTAAAGATGTACTTAAGTGTCTTAAAAAAATGTCACATTTGTAGTAGATGATAATACAGAGACCCACAACTGGTTCAGAGTATAAGAGTATAAGATGCTCAGCCCTACATGCAGTATCTACCTCAGATCTCCTCCTCATGTGGCTGTAGGATCATTGCAGAGGAGGTAGAAAGACTAAGCCACAGGCAACGAATGAGCAAAATCAAACAATGTCTTCTGGATGAACAGGGCAGTTTTAAATATGAACTCAGAGTAGATTTGGCAGAATACAAAGACCTACACAAACTCAAGGCACACAAAATTCTAGCACTGGGAAGGAAGATTGACACAAAGCTCAATGAAACTGAAAGCTTGGGGGGTAAGGGAAGAGTCAGTGTTTTCTAAGATAGTTGCCCCTGGTAGGTGGACCACACTACAGTGGAAAGCCACACACCCAAATGCATGTGGATGGTAAATTGGACTTAATGAAATGAGGAAAATGAGGACACAAAGTTGGAGATGTAGTGAAGACAAAGCTGGATTTGGGAGACATAGGGTTGGAGATGAATGAAATCAAAACATACCACACAAACTTAAAGAACTAACACAGAGATTAAATAAGTAAATGCTTCAAAAATATAATGTTCTATTTCTCCCCTAAATAGACCATGTGTTTTCTTTTGTTTTGATGTTTTGTTTTATTTTTTATTTTGTTTTGTTTTTTGTCTTTCAAATGCAAAATATTTTCCTAATATAATACTTTATTGATTGCTTGGGAATTTCACATAATGCACCCTGATCCCAATTACTTCCCAGTCTTCCAAAGTCTACACCCTCTCCGTTGTAACCCTTTCCTCACAACGAACAGAAGAAGAAAGAAAAAAATTAAACAAATCCAGTTGTGCTGCCCATACACTCACTGAAGCATGGTCTAACTCTCAGTGGCCAGCTCCTTAAAGAAATCAGTGTCTTCCACCCGGACCCCTGCTAGAAGCCATCAACAGTGAAGGAACACATTCCAGGATCCCTATCACACTTTTGTTAAGTTTTTTTCCTGAAATTCAGATGTGAGGAATCTTTCCTACTTGAATACCTAAGGTTTCTACCATGTTTCTCATAGGGTGTGCAAAGGGGGCACACTAAAGTAATGACTGAAATAATTGCTCCATGATTAGAGGGAAACTTTTGTTGTAGATAAGAGAGAATATCCATATGCATCTGGAAGAGTTCATAGAGAAAAAGACACCACCTGGTCATTGTTGGCATTTCTTCTAGGCTTTGCCCTACAGTTACCTGGCAACAGCCAGATGTGTCTGACTCACTATAAAAGGAGCTGCTTGCCTGCTCCTCTCTCTCTTGCTCTTTACCTTCTTACTCACTTCCCCTCTTCCCCTTCTATCCCTTCTCTTCCCATTCCCCTACCCCTCTCTCTCTTCATGTGCCCACGGCCCATCACTACTCCTCTACTCCCTCTCTTCTTCACTTCCTCCCCTCATGTCCCCCTTAAGGGGTACCTCTATTAATAATGACCTTCCACATGAGAACTATGCTGGCTTGACACTATTTGTCCAGAAACATGCTGTCTCAAATAACAGTCATGTCCTTGGTTAGCTGTGAAGGAAGGAAGAAAACAAGGACTAGTGCAGATTATGCCTCCCTACCCCCATTGATGTCTAACAAGGCCATCCTCTGCTACAAGTGTGGCTGGAGCCACTGGTCCCTCCATGTGTACTCTTTGGTTGCTAGTTTATTTCCTGGGAGCTCTGGGGTACTGGTTGGTTCATATTATTGTTCCTCCTATGGAGCTGCAAACCCTTCAGCTCCTTGGGTTCTTTCTCTAACTCCTCCACTGGGGACCCAGTGCTCAGTCTAATGGTTGGCTATGAGCATCCACCTCTGTATTTGTCAGGCACTTGTACAGCCTCTCAGGAGTCAGCTATATAAGGCTCCTATCATCAAGCACTTGTTGGCATCCACAGTAGTGTCTGGATTTGGTAACTGTATATGGGATTGACCCCCAGGTGGGGCAGTCTCTGGATGGCCTTTCCTTCAGTCTCTGCTCCACACTTTGTCCCTGTTTCTCCTCTCATGGGTAATTTGTTTCCCCTTCTACAAAGGACCAAAGTATCCATACTTTGCTCTTCCTTCTTCTTGAGCTTTATGTGGTCTGTGAATTATATCTTGGGTATTCCAAGCTTCTAATATCTACTTATCAGTGAATGCATGCCATGTGTGTTCTTTTGTGATTGGGTTACCTCACTTAGAATGATATTTTCTAGTTCCATCCATTTGCCTAAGAATTTCATGAATTCATGGTTTTTAATAGCTGAGTAGTACTCTATTGTGTAAATGTACCACATTTTCTGTATCTATTTCTCTGTTGAGGGTCATCTGGGTTCTTCCCAGCTTCTGGCTATTATGAATAAGGCTGGTATGAACAAAGTGGAACATGTGATCATATTACATGTTGGAGCATCTTCTCAGTATAAGCCCAGGAGTGGTTTAGCTGAATCCTCAGGTAGTACTATGTCTAATTTTCTGAGGAACTACAAAACTGATTTCCAGAGTGGTTTTACCAGCTTGCAATCCCACCAACAATGGAGGAGGGTTGTTCATTCTCCATATCCTTGTCAGCACCTGCTGTCACCTGAGTTTTTGATCTTAGTCATTCTGACTGGTGTGAGGTGGAATCTCAGGGTTGTTATGATTTGCATTTCCCTGATGATTAAGGATGTTGAACATTTCTTTAGGTGCTTCTCAGCCGTTCAGTATTCCTCAGTTGAGAATTCTTTGTTTTTCTCTGTACCCCATTTTTAATAGGATTATTTGGTTCTCTGGAGACTGGCTTCTTGATATCTTTGTATATATTGGATATTAGCCCTGAATATGTGGGGTTAGTAAAGATCTTTTCCCAATCTGTTAGTTGCTGTTTTGTCTTATTTGACAGTGTCCTTTGCCTTACAGAAGCTTTGAAATTTTGTGAGGTTCCATTTGTCAATTCTCCTCCACCATACCTAGGAGTAGTCTGTCTCTTTCTTTCCTTTTTTATTCTCTATTTCATTCCTTTGAGAGCTATAATGATGAAAGCTGAGTCTTCCTCCATGATCTTCCTTCAGCTCCTGCCTCCAGGTTTCTGCTCTGACTTCCCTCACTGATGGACTGTGACATGGAAGTACAAGATGAAATTAACTGTTGCCTCCCCAAGTTTATTTCGGTCATGGTGTTTATCACCAAAATAGAAAGTAATCTAGAAAAGAAACTAGTACCAGGGAGTTGGCTACTGCTGTGACAGATGTGACCATGGTGATTTTCGAGGCATTTGAAACTCTAGGCTGGAAAAAGCCCTTGAATGCTCAGAGCATGTTGAGTAGTGTAGGCATCCACCAGAGGAGACTACTCAAACTCAGGTTTAGGCCAATAGAAAGCCTTTATTAGCCCATCTATCAGCTACACTGGGTGTTTGGGATCCCAGTGTAGCCTTGAACCTTTCTCGGGGTAAGCTCAAAGCAACAAAACCATAACTTGGGTTGACATACTTCAGTTAGCAAGAAGAGCTAAGTGTAAGCAGACTCCTGAAGCCAAAAAGCAAGGCTAGTACATTTAGAGTCATTTCCAGAACTGTGGACTAAGTCTGTGTTTTTGTCTTGGTAGGTGCTGTTGTCTGTGTGCTGAGTTTTATGACACTGGTGTTAAGGCTGGGGAACCTGTTACCGTAAGTTGATCTGGCATCACACTGAAAGTGAGGAAAACTCTGCGAAGGACAGACTAGGCAGCAGTACTCTTTGTCAGTTTTGAACACAATGTAGTTCTCCATTTGCTCCAGTGTGGTGTTGTGTTGATCCTTTGCTGATGTCTTGTTTCAGTGCTGAGTCCTTCCACAATTTGCATTAGCTCCACTCTGGTCTTTCTTGATTCCTTGGATGCTTCTTGGGCACATCGACGTCTCCATTGATTGGGGTTAGTGTATAGAACTATAATAAATACATATCTACTTACTGCTCATGCATGAATTTGCTCAAAATTTCTTATTAACAGGATTGCCAACCAGTGTTCGACAGGGTCAGTGTCCAGAAGAATGCTGCATGACGGCAGAGGATGCTTTCTTTTCCAACCATTAGGCTCAAATCTTTTGTAGACTTCATCACACCGGCTAAGATTTTCATATGGAACTGGACTGTACTTTATATCAGAAAACATAGCCTTCTATCACCATGAGCGAGTCCAGCTGTAGGTTATAGATGCCTTTCTATATTTTTGCTACATAACACAGATTTCAGTATGATCTAGTTTCTGATTTCGACAAGTACTTTTATCTATCTGGAGATACACATGCATGTTTCTTTCTCTCTCTTTTTCTTTTTTTGCATTGTTGGCTTTATGTGATAAATTCTGCTTTCTAATGTAAACTAAGACTGAATTCTAGGGCCAGCCTTCAGGAAATGAGATGCAATAACTTTTTGCATATACTGCCATTCAGTTTATTATTTTTGCTTTGTATGCTAGTTAGGGAAGTATGCTAGCTACTTCTCCATTTCTGTGATAATACAGCATGACAAAGCAATTTAAGGACGAATTATTTTGATTTATGCATGGTTACAGAGGGCTAGATATCAATAATCATGTGAGAGGCATAGAAATAAGGGGCAGAAACTGAGAGATTGCATCTCAACTGAACACAGGGAGATGAGAGAACAAAAAGGAAGTGGGATGAGGTTATAAATTCTCATTGCTCATCCAGTAATGTTTCCTCCAGCAAGGCTCCATGCTTCTTTAATTTCATAACCTTCCAAACAGTACCACCCGCTGGAGACCGAGGGTTTAAATATATGACCAGTGAAGACACTTTTTATTCAAACCACCTTTAGGATGTGAGTTGAAAAGTTGGTTTGGTTTCTAGTAAATATTACATTTTGTAATTATTCCGGGACCTATGGCCTCATAAATTTTCCACATATGTATTCTCTTGAGTTTTTGAAAAGAGTTTAGTCATGTTTATATGGTTATCTCAATACTTGAGAAAATTTCTACTAGGATATCAGTGCCCAGACTTTTTTTTTTAATAGAACATTTTCACTGTGATTATGGCCTTTTAGGTTTGTTTGTTTTAAAATGTCCCTTTTTGTCAGTTTTAACAAGTCCTCAAAAATTATGTCTATTTCACTTAAACTGTCAAATGTAGTGTCAAAAAATTATTCCAAAAAGCCTCTTAAATCAGCCTATAATCACTATTATTTTTCCACATTAAAAGCTAACATAATCTCTTTTTCTTATTAGGGCTTGACTAACTTATTACATGTTTCATGTAATTACATATTGCAAATAATTACATATTACATCACTATGCTGTAGTATATTTTCCATTAGCATTTGCAATTGTATAGTTTTATACTATACTGCATAGTATATTAATACATAAGTATAATAGCCTAAATACAATATCAACTTTGAAACTTGTATTAATTCCTATTATCTTCTCCTTTTATAAATTTGGAATAACTTGATCTTCAAAATACGACTTAGTTCATTCAATTTTACAACTGAAATTCATCTCTTCAATTTCACCCTCTTCGTCTTCATGGACATGTGCATTAGCAGTGAAACAGTTATGTGTATTTCCTTCAATTTTTCCTTATTTAATTTAAAATGTTATGTATTTCTAGTGTTTTCACCTCTGAGCTAGACTTAAACATGAGATTTTTAGTTTTAAAATATGTTAGAACTGCAATGTTTACCTTGCTTATATAATACTTTAGTATTTATAATATATAATACCTTTGATTTTTCATTCTTTAAAATGTGCTGAGAAATTGTTCCTAAGGTGTTGGGGCCCAAAAGGCCCTGGCATTTCAGTCTCCAGGGATCTTGTCCCTGGGCCATCACCTATAAACTAACACTCTTTTGTCTCTTCCACTATCTTGCTTCTGTCCCTGCAATTGACTCAGGACCTTTTATGATAGAGGGCTTTCCGGACACCTTACAATGAGGACATTCCTCTCCGGACTTTTCACAATGAGGACACTCCTTTCCGGACATTTTATGATGTGGACATTCCAGTTATGCTGATGTGTAACCAAACAATAATTCGGGTTTGGCCCATGCACCTAGGCAAATACTTTTGTGGTCTGGAGTTTTAAATAGTGCCTTTCATTAGAAGTAAATTGAGACTTGACCAGAAAATATTTTGTCTTGTCTCCTTCCTGTTCCCAAATTTGTCACTGCAGTTCTCTCTTCTGGAGAACCCCGTAAAGTACTGCAGGTCGGGGCACTAAGGCAACACACGTCCTAGTTCAGTGCTTTCTGCATTTGCATCCTTGCATCTTGAGCATTTTATACATATCAATCAGGGTAGCTGGCTGATGATTTCATTCAGATACTCTGTGTTAATGCTGGTTGTCTTATACTTGTTTTTTTTGTTTGTTTGTTTGTTTGCTTGCTTGTTTTGTTTTGTTTTCTGAGACAGGGTGTCTCTATGTAGCCCTGGCTATCCTGGAAGGCACTCTGTAGACCAGGCTGGCCTTTAAACTCAGAAGTCCACCTGTCTCTGCCTCCCAAGTTCTGGGATTAAAGGCGTGCACTGTCTTATACTTCTAAATGAGGACTGCTAAGCTCTCTCACTGTCATTGTGTACTGGTCTTTTTCTACCTTCAGTTCTATCAAATTTTGTTTGATCTATTTTGAAGCTCTGCAAAATACATATAATTCAGTATCATTCTCTATTCCTAGCGAGCTGCATATTTGATGATCTAACCACTTGTCAATATGAGGACTTTCTCGGTGGCTTAAGTTGAGCAAATTTTTAAATTTTATATCCCCCTTTGTTTTAAGTGTATTTCTGTAACATTTATAGAATTCACTTCTCCAAGGTAAGAGATACCAGTGTCTTGTCCTTTCTGTTATGGTTTTCTGACCTTGATGAGTACCACCTTCTAATTGGCATTGTTATTCAATTTGTATTGAAGACATGTTGTCTGTGACTTGGTTTGTGTCTGGCTCCTGGAGGTTTTTAATCCATTTTTCTAAACTGTTGATTCTCTTCTTTCTCTTGCCCTTTCTTTGTGAACTGAGTACTTTTTAAACATTCCCTGTTAGGACTATTCATTGATTTTTTTCTTTATTTTCTTACAATAGTGATCTCCATTTTAACTTACCCCAGTACGTTTTTCAAGCATTACTTTCCTTTCCACGAATGACAGAAGTACTCCGCAAATGTACAGCTGTGTTGACGCTTCCTCAGAATGCAGCCATCACCCTGTGCTTCACTAAAAGTGCTGCAGCTAGCGCCACAGGAGCTGTGAAGTTGATTCCAAAACTCAAATGTATGTAAGCCCTTTCAAGCATTATAATTGTTTATACAATTAAGATAACATTCGATGTTTTTGTGCACTGAGACGTGTCATTTCTCTGATGGCTGTCACTCCTTCCTGCCAGCCTACTTCCTTCTGGAACAATTCCTCTTTTGGTGTGATAAATTTCTATAGCATGCCTTAGGCTTTGCTTATCAGTCTCTTCATTTCATCTATACCAGGGAAGATAATCTTTCAAAACGCTTTTTTTATTCTTTAATCTCTTTTTTACAGTTCAGCCTTTATCCCCCTCCCAGTCTACCCTCCAACAGTTCCACATCTCACACCTCCCCACCCCACTCCAAGACGATGTCCCCACCCCCACACCCCACCAGACCTCCTCTCTCCTTAAGGCCCAAAGTCTCTCAAGGGTTAGGTGCTGAGTCCAGACCCAGAAGTCCTCTGCTGTATATGTGTTGTGGACCTCATATCAGCTGGTATATGGTGCTTGGTTGGTGACAGTGTCTGAGAGATCCCAGCGGTCCAGGTTAGTTGAGACTGCTGGGCCTCCTATATGGTCGCCTTACTTCTCAGCTTCTTCCAGCTTTTCCCTAATTCAGCCACAGGAGTCAGTAGCTTCTGTCCATTGGTTGGGTGTAAATATCAGCATCTGACTCTTTCAGTGGCTTGTTGGGCCTTTCAGGGGGGCAGTCATGATGATAGGCCCTTGTTTGTAAGCACACCATAGCATCAGTAATACTGTCAGGCCTTAGAGCCTCCCCCTGAACTGGAACTCAGTTTGGGCCTGTCTTTGGATCTCCTTTTCCTCAGGCTTTTCTACATTTTTGTCCCTGAAGTTCTTTTTTTACTGGAGGTAGACTCTTCAAGTTCCCTCTTCCCACTATAGGGCATTTCATCTAAGGTCCCTCCTTTTGAGTCCTGAGAGTCTCTCATCTCCCAGGTCTCTAGTACGTTATTTTTTTTTTTTAATTTATAAATTAGTTCACTTTAAGCCTTTAAGGGATAATTTTCATTATTCTTTCCCCCCAGTTGATTTAATGAAAAATCAGCTTTAATCATTTGGCTCTCTAAATCCTGTCACTTTTCCCGATCTGCTTCCAATTCTTTTTTTCTCTTATTTTTCATAGTGTTCCCTACAATTTGCCTGAAAATTACTTCAAAGGCAAGACTCAAGTTCTTCATCTCTTCAATGTGGAAGCAATCCTACACTGTTCTTTAAAAAATTATTCTTTGCTTCCTTTGCTCCTTTCTTGCAATCATAGACAAGCACATATGCCAAAATGTGGGACTGTTCTCAGGTTCATGAACTTGGTACTCTTGCTGTGCATCTGCCATTCTTTGTTTGCTTTTGAATAATAGCATTTGAGCGATCTTCAAGTTAACCCCTGTTCTCCTTGTAGTACTACTTCAGTTTCTCCATGAATTCCTGATTCAGCTGTTTGCCTCCACATGCTCTTAAATGAGGTTAAGTTCTCACTAGCACATACATACTCCCTGCTCTCTCCCCCATATCCTGGCATAGCCTTTTAAATTTCTCTATACATTTTGTTCTATTATTTTACTTCCTGAGCATGGACCACATTTTCTCCTGTGTGAAAGGCAATGTGTCAAGTAAGAGGCCATCACAAATGTGCATTCAAATGAACATGAAAAAGCAGGAAGTATACTATTAGTACTGACTTCAAAGGCACACTTAGCCTGCCCAGTCTCTATTGGAACCAAGACAGCCCAATTTTTAATCTACATCTAATCTGATCCTAAAAGTTAATAGTGTTAGTAACTTTGAACTCATCAGGTTCCTAAAATATTTTGAAGTTACACTTGGGATTTCTTTTTTTTTTTTTTTTTTTTGCACACAAGGCTTTGGAGAGCTATTTAATTCTTTACTATACAAACAAAAACCTAGAAACTCCTCTGAGCTGGTATGGTATGAGTGCTAAATTTAAAAATAATGCATGCTTCTTTGACATCTAAAACTGAAAGGCCTAGGGCAGCCTGACCACGAGATGATTTTGTCCCTTCTGCTTCTCAGGATAAGGTCCCATGGTCCCTTTATCAAGAAGACCAAGCACAGTTCCCATTTGTCACTAAGGAGTGGCTTTCAGCAGGCTGTAGACATGCAAAATTATTGAAGCAAGCTGAGCTCTCTCACTTGCCAGGCTGGGTACACCACTCTTGGTGTGAGCTGATCTTACCTGCCTGTGAAGCTAGGGATAGCACTCTTGGTGAGACAAAGCCTGCCTCTACAGTCTGTGAAATGTGCTGTGGGATATGTCGTCCTTCCCCGTGCCTTGCATACCAGAGGAAATGATGTAGCTTGCATCTGTCCACTGTTGGTTGTTAAGTGTTTATCCATGGGACTCCTTTCCTACTAATAGGCTGAGAACAGGTTATTAGAACTTCAGATGGGGGCTGGAGCAATGTCTCAGTGCTTAAGAATATTTGTTGTTCATTAGACAACAAAAGGAGAGCAAAAGGATATGAATTGGAAAGGAAGAAGTCAAATTATCATTATTTGCTGATGATATGATAGTATACTTAAGTGACCCCCAAAAATTCCACCAGAGAGCTCCTAAACCTGAAAAACAACTTCAACAAAGTAGCTGGATATAAAATTAACTCAAGCAAATCAGTGGCCTTCCTCTACACAAAGGATAAACAGGCTAAGAAAGAAAGTAGGGAAACCATACCCTTCACAATAGCCACAAATAATATAAAATACCTTGCTGTGACTCTAATTAAGTAACTAAAAGATCTGTTTGACAAGAACTTCAAGTTTCTGAAGAAGGAAATTGAAGAAGATCTCAGAAGATGGAAAGATCTCCCATGCTCATGGATTGGCAGGATTAATATAGTAAAAATGGTCAGCTTGCCTAAAGCAATCTACAGATTCAGTGCAATCCCCATCAAAATTTCAACTCAATTCTTCACAGAGTTAGAAAGAGCAATTTACAAATTCATCTGTAATAACAAGAAACCCAGGATAGCCAAAACTATTCTCAACAATAAAGGAACCTCTGGTGGAATCACCATCCCAGACCTTAAGCTGTACTACAAAGCAACTGTGATAAAAACTGCGTGGTATTGGTACAGTGACAGGCAGGTGGATCAATGAAATAGAATTGAAGACCTAGAAATGAACCCACAAACCTATGGCCACTTGATCTTTGACAAAGGAACTAAAACCATCCAGTGGAAAAAAGACAGCATTTTCAACAAATGGTGCTGGCTCAACTGGCAAATAGCATGTAGAAGAATGCAAATTGATCCATTTTTATTTCCTTGTACAAAGCTCAAGTCCAAGTGGATCAAGAACCTCCACATAAAACCAAGTACACTGAAACTAATAGAAAAGAAGGTGGGGAAGAGCCTCGAGCATATAGGCATAGGGGAAAATTTCCTGAACAGAACACGAATAGCTTATGCTCTAAGATCAAAAATCAACAAATGGGACTCCATAAAATTGCAAAGCTTCTGTAAGGTAAAAGAGAACTTTATTTTCCATAAAAGGGCAGAAAAGAAAATATTAAACAAATAAAAAAACAGCAACAAAAAAACCCAAAAACCTACCATGACCAAAATTGGATGTTTTGGACAGGAAAGTATTTATTTGACTTATATATACTAAGTAATATGTACATATTCTAAGTAAGTAATCATTTACAGAAGCTAAGGCAAGAACTCAAACTGAGCAGTAACCTGAAGGCAAGAGCTAATAATGTAGAGGCCATTCAGAAGTACTTGTTCTTCATGGCTTGCTCTTCATGGCTTTCTCAGAATCACCATCCCAGAGGTGTCCCCAGCTATAATGGTCTGGACCCTCGCACATATATCACTAAGAGCATACCCTACATGCATGCTCACCTACAGATATTCTGGAAGCAATGTCTCAATTGAGATACCCTCCTCTCTGATGACTATTTTGTATCAACTTCACATAGAACAAGCCAGAACTGTGTCAATGTGGTCTTCTAAATATTTATAATTATAACAATAGATTAATACTGCAGTCAGTTTTGGTCAGAAAATCTTCTGTTTGCAGTGGATGATGGCTAATAAAAAGATTCGTGACTGGCCAATCTGGTTAACTATTGGTATACTACCCTTGCTCAGGTAAATGACTCCAAATCTATACTCATGCCAATAACCTTATGAAAACACAGTGGATCTCTCTCTCTCTCTTTCTCTCTCTCTCTGTCTTTCTCTCTCCCTCTGTCTCATCTCTCTCTTTCTCACACACACACACACATACATGTGCATGCATGCACGTGTACATACATATACATGTGAAAAATATATGAAAAGTAGGGTCAGGAAGAAGAAGGGATTCAGTGGCAGAGAGAAAATGGCAGGAGGGAACTGTGGGAGATATAATGAAAGAACATCATATATAGATATGAAGTAAGAAACAAGTAGATTTTTAAAATTAGATTAAAATAAGAAAATATATGAAATAGAAACTGTGGGGACTTCTCAGTTTTATTTAGGAAAGACTTGCAGGGGAAATCTGGCTGGAATTTGTCATGACTTCTAAGCAGTATTCCTGGATAAGTGTCTGCTCACTTAGATCAATGGTCCAGTTCCCTTTGTAAAGCTGAGAGGTTGCAGCACTGCACCCCCATCCCTAGCTACTATATGGTAGTATAACTGAATGAAGGAGCACCGTCCTAACTTCTGCTGAGAAGATGATTCTTGGAAAACACTTCAGATGCCTAGGATGATTGTCCTCTGGTTCCCCAGGAGCTCCGTCCTAACAAAGAAAGGGGCAGATGATGTTTGAGTGGCCGTGTCAATATCAGCTCTTACAATTAGGTGTAGGACATTAAAAGTCACCAGATCAAAAAACTAACACATGGTTAGAATAACACCGAACTTACAAAATATAAAAACCACCCTGTTTCATAAATGTGAATAGAAATCAGCAGATTATTTCAAGTTTCTCAGTTGGCATTTTAGGTGTGAGAATAAAAGCAAAAATTGAAGAAATTAAAAGCAACTGAGAAAGTAAATTAAGGCAATTTGGGAATTACTTTCTCCAGTTTTCTCTTAAATTTAAATATTTATTGAAGATGACTATTAAATAGTAAGAGAACATAAACCTAATTTTCATTAGTTACTAATGTTTCAACTTATAAGTTGTTTAACTTAAGTTTAATTTTATGTAGTAAATTTCCTCCTCATGCCTTTACTGTGTACCTCCCTTTGTATGAAATTTTAATGGGTTTTAATATTTTCAACTAATGAAAAATTGTACAAAGCTGAGAGCTCTGAAATCTTCCATGATTCTTTACAATTTATAGAGGAAAAGTAGAATAAATTTTTATTTAAGGTGTTTTAAACTAGTTTAAGACAATGAACTCCACCAAAAGCAGGAAATACGCTGAACCCTGTTAATGTGTTGGGGGTCATTCCTGCAGACAGCGGATAGCTTCAGACAACACATGACACTATCTACAGTTCTGTCCTCCATGTGAGAGTCTCAACAGCCCATGTTGTACTTCATTATAATTTAATAAGTGTCATGACTCATTTTCTTTTGACTAGAAGACTGACTCATGTAGATTGAAAGGGATGAAAGAAAATAAAACAAACTGATTTATCTCATCACCTAGAGGTAGGAAATGATGCAGAGTCTATTTAATGTTAATCTCAATGATGAAATGCCAAAATTCAGAAAGTACAAAACATTTAATCTCATGTTTTATCTCTTATAAAATATTGAAATGGGTAAGTTGGTAGCATGGCATAACAATATAAATGTCACAGTGGGAAATGGGGTATAGCAGAACTTTGGGGTCCCAATAGTAGTAAAATTTATTGTATTTTATTTCTTGATTGTATACAAAATAATGGTCTTCATGTCCCTCAGCCCACTGTTCTTTCCCATTCTCATTCTACCTGCCTGTTGGTACCTTTTCTTCCCCCGAATAAGATTTTTCCTTTCTGCTTCTGTGTTTTCTCTCCTCTCCTTCTCCCTCTCCCCCTCTCTCTCCCTCTCCCTTTCCCTCTGTCTCTGTCTCTGTCTCTCTGTCTCTCTGTCTCTCTGTCTCTCTCCCTCTCTCCCTCTCTCTCTCTCTCTCTCTCTCTCCCTCCATCTGTCTCTTTCTTTCTCTCTTTCTGCCTCCTTCCCTCTTTTACTTGTCTCCCTCTCCTTCCCTTCCTTCTCTCTTTCTCTCCCTTCCTTTTTCTCTCTCTTCCTCCCTACCCCTCCTTGCTTTCCTCTCCCTACTTTTCTCCCTCTCTCTCTTTACCCCTCTCTCTTTATTCCTCCTTCAATAAAATCCCTTTCTTTACAGTGTCCTCAAGAAATAATATACTGAGTTTTCTTCAGTCCAGGAGTTTTATTTTTCTTAATTTTTAATGCCTATTAATAAGTCTCAGAAAGCACAATTTGAGGTAGGGGCTTTGATGATTTCTGTAGTGTTTAATGAATAAGGACCGATCCATATACCAGCAAGGCATACTCAGGGGAGTTACAAATAGCAGAGCTTAGCAGATCAATAATGACATGCTAGACCTTTAGCCTATTGATCACAAGGTCACTTGTAAGCCTGAATGAATACAAGCACAAATATCATATGAGTCAATATCTCACAAGAGGCTAAATGCATTGCTTATTACCATCCAATCTGATTACCATTTGTTAAGCTAGTTGGTATCACATATAAATCCAGGGCAGGAGCTCTTTGCCACCAACACTCACTGCAGCTAGGATCAGGTGGTCTTCTTAAACCACAGAAGCAAACAAATACATAAAATGAAAGGAAACAGCATGCCGCTGATCTGTATTTCAAACATTTGGAAGTTTCTGTTCATCTGTTTCTACAAATTCTTTTATCATGGACATTGGATTGTACTTTTAACTAGTAATGATCTCTTAAAGTTTTTCTGATACTATTCTTCTATAAACTCAGTCTGTTTCCTCCTGTCCTAAGCAAAGCTCCTATCAAATTTGCTTCTTATGACTGAAAACGAAGTTCATAGGGTAAAATTTTGCAGTTTGGGCTTCTTTTGCTTCTATGGTCCCGGCTGGAAACAATTTCTGGATCATTCTGTTTTGAAATCCATGTCAGAGCCAGAGCTGCTACTTCCTGCATCTTGATTTAAATCAAACTTCATCTTACAATTTCAAGGTGGTCAACAATGCCATCATATAAATCAGTGACAAAAGTGGAGGCTGAAAAATGAAAGAGGTATTTGGTAAATCAGAGAAAATTATGCTTTATTTCAAATGCTGGTGTCCAGTGCCCATAACTATGAATAATAACACATATCTGTAAAAATTTATAACAACTAGGCAGAAGATCTCTAGTTCCCCATTCATATATATAATATAATATATGAGAATATATTATATATATATGAGTATATATATATATATATGTATATATATATATATATATATATATATATATATATATATATATATATATATATATATATATATAACCAACATCATAACAGACCGCACATAAAGTGACCCTGGATCGGATCATCTTTTAGAATTTTAGTACCTGAGAGAAAGTTCCTCTCCTGGAGTTGGAGCCTCATAAATGATTGAATAAATGAATGTGTGAGTGATGAAGACTGTAACAATGTCAGTTTGTCTAGTATCTGTTAGGGTTCCCTCCCAGCTCTCAACAGCTAAATTCTTGCAGAGACTTGCTGGGGAAATGAATTCATATTTTATAAAGTGTGTCTCCTAGAAAACAACCTTAGCAAACATTTTCTATTACCTACAACTCACCTCCAGCTCTTGGTTTATAGCAATAGTGCAGCATTAAATATGATCTCATTTAAATGACTTTCGTGTTTCTTCTTTGATTTTTCAATAGCAAAGTCCTGATTATACACTGTCATTAACATATCAGAGGTAAAATGTACAGACAAACTACTGATAATATATTATTATTTATAACTATATATTATTACTAAATACCACTATTGTCACTGAAAAAAACCTTTGTAAGATCAAAACTTTAAGTGGATTTCTGCATGGCTTTATAGTTTCAATTTTTAGACTTCTTGCTTTTAGTTATTATTGAGATTAACTTTAACTAATGATCCAACCAAGACATATTTATAAAATACATTCTTCCAGTGGTTCAGGAAGAAACACAACAGTCCTAACAATTGTGTGTGTGTGTGTGTGTGTGTGTGCACGCGTGCGTGCGTGCACAGTGAACAATGTGACTTTCTGGGTGTGGCACAATGGGAAGAAAAACGTGACAAAAAATCTTTTCTTGATTTCCTGATGCACTGGAACAAAACACTAAACTCTTTCATCGAGCCTAAGGAAATTCTACTCTCCACTGCCAATGGGAAGTTTCCTTCTAAAGGCAGAGACACATGAGCATACCTGTGAAAGGGAAAGTTGCTTCATGGTCCCTCCTGGCTTTTCCTGCTGATAATTGTTCGTGTTTCCTCCTTTCGCCTCAGCTTCTCGGAGGTCCTTCACCACATCCATTGATCCATCCTAGGAGGGTCACAGATCGCAGAGCAACCACAGAAACAGGAAAACGAACTTCCTGAGTACACTGCAAACACAGAAACCTGTTTCCTCTGCGCACATCAAATGGTCAAAACCCAATTTTAAAATGTTCAGTATGGAAGTGGCTATCAGAAAGGCTGGAAGAACTTCGTCTCTGTATTCCACATGAATTTTTGTGACTAAATTTACTGCCATGCAGAGACTAAAGTTTCTTGTCCTGCTTTCTATTTTATGGGGCAGGGTCTTCGGCCTTACCAACACTCAGCATTCATGGACTGCACCTGAGGATGAAGATTCCTCACTGACTCCGAATTCTGCTTCAGCTTCTTTAAGTGAAATACTGAGCCTCCAAGAGCTCTCGGCCACTCAGAACCCCTCCACTAGGGATCCTGCAGCTCCTGGGAGACCTTCTGAAGACATTCTCCTACAATCATCACTGCAGCTCTCCGATCCAAGCACACCTCCCGAGGGGAGGAGAAACCAAACACCTACACCCCTAGAGAAGACAGGGACAGAAGTGGTATCCCTGCCTCTCTCTCTCCAGGATAAACCCAGCATCAAGGCCAGCCCCGGAGCAGGGACGGTCGTGCTTGCTAATGCCTCGTTGAAATTCCTTCAGAGTTTTTCCAGAAAGCCCAATCAACAAGTAGTCTCCCCCAAGTCGGCTAGAGACGTGGGAAACAGGTCTGCAAGAGCAACTTACCTCAAGAGAAGTTACAACAGCGGAAATCAAAGACCCAGCTATCAAAAATCCAGTTTTGAAACAACTAGAGGGAAGTAAGAAACATTCTGTTCTTGTTCTGTCTCTGACTATACTGTCTATGAGTGAATGCTACAAACCTCTCGCTCTCGTAGAGTTCATAGTTCATAGTTCAAAGATTCATAGTTACATTGAGTTTCAAAATCTCAGTCAGAGCCTTAGGGAAGAGAAGGGAAGAGGACAAAGAGTTGAAATCTCTTCACTTTTCCATTTGTTGTTGTTCAAGATGAGGGGCAGAGGGGCACCACCAAGGCACTGGGAACCACACCCACATGCCATTATGAAAAGATATCGTGAAATTTTCACTTAAGAGAACTTAGAGGTTCGTAGCTCATAGAACAGGTGATGAGGAAATCATGTTCCAGTTTCCCAAAGGGTCACACTTGTCAGGAGCATGATGGGTCACAAAGCCTGCTTTTCAGCTTGATTTAGGATGACAGCAGTTTGCATTGTTGTAGTAAAATAAAATTAAGTTTAAATGAGCATTGTAAGAAAAGTCTCAAATGGACCCAAAAACAAAACACGAAAAAAAACAAAACAAAAAATGAGGCACACCTAAGCAAAGGAATGTTTTCTTCTCATATGATTCATTCATCTGTGTATTTAGAGGCATAAGCCAAGATGTACATAATTTTACCCATGTGAAATAGCTTCAAGTGCCTAATGTCAAGTTAGACATTACACTAATAATACAATAAAATTTAACTTAAAAATAGTAGTTCATACCTAGCGTGAGGAGCAGGAGGCAAGGAAATTAAAGTCATCACATTTGAGTGTCTGAGTTTCTTTAAGTCAAGTCTGTTTATTAATAGAATTTCAAGGTCATAAGATTTTAAAGATATACAAGTAAGTATAATTTTAGCTAAAAATTCACTTAGAATCTGGAGTACCCCAGTTTAACTGTGAAACACATGCTACCTACCAGTCATGTTTATCTTGGATGAGTAGATGTTCCATATAGCAGCTAAGCAGCTAAATATAAACATCCTACTTAGTAAGAAGTTCCCAATTAAATAAAAATGACAAATGGTATCTATTGAAAATCTTTTCTAAATTGCTTCCATGCATCATTTCTACTTACCATGTTTTATTGGTGTCTGTAATTCAATTTTCTTTAATTGCAAAAGAACTCCTGAGCATTTATAGGAAATGATCATGGGCTTTTTATATATCTGCAATTAGGGGAGTTTTTTTATAGGATAGGAAGTCAATAAAGCAATAAGACAATTCAACTAAAAAACCACTTAAATGAGTGTGTAACATTGTATCATAATTAAAATTATTGTTTAATGTTCTATAAATATTAGACTTGACATTTAATCGGCATTAGACTTTGAACTAATACTTGTTATTTTGTCTAAGACCCTTGCTCTCAGCACTTGGGAAAACTTATTGATTTGAACATTATTTATGAGTGTCCATTACAAGCCTAGCACTCTGCCAGAACACACAAAGAATTTGAATGTCCTATCTATACATACTTGTGTTTATTATAAAAAGCAAGTATCAATATACCTATTGAATTTCCCCAAATTCAATATTTGTTTCAAGAAAACCACATATGAAATAAAAACAGTTGAATAGCAATTTACCCTTTGGATTCCCCAATGAGAATAATCAAATTGTTTCTGAAGTAAAGTAATAATTGATTTAGAGAGTCTCTTGTTTGCTGTCCTGGAGAACTTGTATTTCTCTTTTAGCAATCTTCTCTACTCAGTCTAAGTTACCCTACTCACTTGGTCATCCAAATGACAGTAGTGTGAGAGAAAAGCCAGGACTCTTCTCTCTCTCTCTCTCTCTCTCTCTCTCTCTCAATATATGAAGACCCAAAGAAGACTTGAGTTGAAAGAACATTTTTGTGTTTTCATTTGATTAACAATGATGACAGCAAACATTTATATCACATCTCTGTGTGTGTGTGTGTGTGTGTGTGTGTGTGAGAGAGAGAGAGAGAGAGAGAAAGAGAGAAAGAGAGAGAGAGAGAGAGAGGGAGAGAGGGAGAGAGAGACTCAGCTAACCATTACTTATAACAATAACTCCATAACAAAGGGAACATTCTGTCATGCTGTCATGGTGTCTTTCTGGACAGGTTAAATAATTGATTTAAATTAATTTAGTTACTACATCTCAGGGCGAAGAGATGAGCTGGCTTCAGAGGCTTGGCAGCCAGCTCCATTAGGGCACTCCCTCAGCAGGAGAGAAGCCATCATCTTAACTGGGAGAACAGAGCAAGTGAGTCTCCAAGGACTCTTGGCTGTCTCCAGAATGTATTTCAGATCCCTTACCCAGTTACTCATACAACCTTGCAGTGTCCCCATGTTCATCTTCTATCACTTCCAGCCTGTCCAAATTTTAGTTATTTGGTTCATCGGATGCTGGAGCTTCCTTTCCTCTCTATTCAGATAGCTTGGTGTTTTCCAGATATCTATTTCTTTCATACCCAATGGCAGTCTTCCGAGGCTACTAGGCAGCCCCTCTAATGGCCACTGTAGTTCTCAGTCTTCTATCGCCACACTTACAACAGATAATTTATTTATTCATTTATTGAATGTTTGTTTGCCTGTTTGAGACAGGGTCTCTCTGTGCAGCCCTGGCTGTCCTGGAAGTCACTATGTAGACCAGGCTGGCCCCTAACTCACAAAGATCCATCTACCTCTGCCTCTGAGTGCTAGGATTAAAGGCATGCACCAACACTGCCCAGCTCAGAGAAAGATTCTCACAAAGAAATCATGGTCTCTTTGCATGTAGGGACCCACTTTGAGTGTTATTTAAATCTCTGTTATGCATGACGAATAACCACATTTTGTTCTGTCCTGGCTGATATGGCATATGTAGGAAAGTGAATAAAGGACATGAAATATGAAGGTTCATGTGCGAATAGAGCTATTCTCAAAAGTATTTCTCAGTGAGAATGAACATTAAACATGCCATGGCTTTATCACTCTGTCATGTTTGCAACTGAATAATAATTCTTAGTGAAAAGGAATACTTGTATCTATGATAGGCTCTTTTCTCCAAGGTTTGTGTGGCTTATTTGTATCTTGCTTGGTTCCCTTTTAGCACTCTGGGGGCTGTCAGCTACATCAGATCTGTGGTTTCCTGTCTGTCAGAAGGGGTGTTTGAAAATGACTGAGCACATTAAAATAGGCACAAAAAGATGAAATTAGAACTGGGGCATTTCTATGTAGGACACACATTTGCTGGACACCAACATGTCCTCAACATTGTGATCATGCTAAAATTTAGTGACCAAAAATTCCTCCATGCTGCACCCAGGGTACATAGTGACATGTGTGAGGAAGAGGTCTAGTCCATTGTGACCACACCTTGTCTAATGGGACATGTGTTGTTAACATATATGAAGCCAAAAAGAGGAAATTGGAGTAACTGAGCTAACCATTCTGGAGTCAGGAAGCCTTGACTGGTGATAAGAGATGGAATGTGATGTACAGCCAACTGTTTAACTTCACCTCCACTCCCACCCACTACAAACAAGAATCCCAATTGCAGCCATCTTAGTGAATGCATCTGGTTCTGTAAACTAAAGGTTCAGTAGGTCCTCTACATTTTCCTCTCCTTAAAAACATTTTCTGATCTATCAGCAAGTCTCTTCTTGCTCTATCTCTATTATATTCTGGGTCACTCTGCTTTCCATCTTGTCCTCCCACCACCCTTCTAAGTCACCAGTCTCCACACATCAGTGTCCCACTCCTGCGACCCATGCTCCACATGGTGACAGTTTGTTTATTTATTTATTTATTTATTTATTTTTAATTATTTAAATGCATTTTATACAAAAAGCATATTAATAATATTGAATATTTTGAGAATCGAATAACAAATACAAATTTGTACAACTGTTATATTCATATCCTTTCATACCCTAAAAATAATGAATATCGTATACTATCCATAACTAAGGATCATATATCTAATGTTGAATACTAAATTGTTTCAAAACATACAAAATATCCTTTGGGTATTAAGCATAGTAAAAGATCATAAAATATTAAAAATGAATCATTAAGAAATATATTCAAAAGCTCTTATATGGTACCACCTGACATAATGAGAAAGAATTTTTTATTTTATTTTATTTTTTATTAGATATTTTCTTTATTAACATGTAATATGATATCTCCTCTCCCAGTTTCCACTCCGAAAAAAAGAAAAAAATAAATAAAATAAAAAACCCTGTTCCCTCCTGCTTTCCTCTGCTTAACAACTTACCCTTTCCTGATTCCTGGCCCTGGCATTCCCCTACACTTGGACAGGGAACATTCACAGGACCAAGGGCCTCTCCTCCTCCTATTAATGACAGACTAGGCCATCCTCTGCTATACATATGCTGCTGGAGCCATTAGTCCCACCATGTGTACTCTTTGGTTGGGGGTTTAGTCCTTGGGAGCTCGTGAGAAAGTATTTAAATGCATTATATATGTATACATTATCTAACAATCAGTTTACTTAAAAAATATTATCAGTGTATCTAAGAGAGAAATTATTCTATCAGTAAGTATATTTTAAAATTTCAAAATAGCAAAAACTCTTTGAAGTTAACATTAAGAAAATGCAAATTTCAAGCATAGTGAGAAAAATTATCAATAATATTTCCATGATGTTTGTAGAACATGATTTTAATATTTTCAACTGTTAATATTCAACAGACAGAATAATTATTTAAAGATATATTTCATTGTGATTTCTCCCTTTTCATTTCTGATTTATTAATTTGGATACTATCTCTGTGCCCTCTGGCTAGTCTGGGTAAGGGTTTATCTATCTTGTTGATTTTCTCAAAGAACTAGTTCCTGGTTTTGTTGATTCTTTGTATAGTTCTTTTTGTTTTTATTTGGTTGATTTCAGCCTTGAGATTGATTATTTCCTGCCATCTTCTCTTCTTGGGTGTATTTGTTTCTTTTTGTTCTACAGCTTTCAGATGTGCTGTCAAACTGCTAGTATAAGCTCTCACCAGTTTCTTTTTGAAGGCACTTAGAGCTATGAGTTTTCCTCTTACACTGCTTTCATTGTGTCCTGTTCATTTTGGTATGATGTGCCTTCATTTTCATTAAATTCTAAAAAAGCCTTTAATTTCTTTCTTTATTTTTCCTTGACCAAGTTGTCATTGAGTAGAGTGTTGTTCAGCTTCCATGTGTATGTGTGATTTCCATTATTTTTGTTGGAATTTAAGACCAGCTTTAGTCCGTGGCGATCTGATAGGGTGAGGGGTTGAAGTCTCCCACTATTATTGTATGGGGTGCAATGTGTTTGAAATGCCAAGTGGGAAGCTCTAAAAACCTAAGCAACATTAAATGGACTTACAGTGTGTGTGTGTGTGTGTGTGTGTGTGTGTGTGTGTGTGTATGTGTGTGTGTGTATATGTATGTGTGTGTATATATATACATATACAACAATAATAAAGAAAAAGAGCCCAATAATTTGAGAGCAAATTGTAGGATATAATATGGGAGATGTTGGAGGGAGGAAATAAAAGGGGAATAATGTAATAGTTACATTTTAATTAAAAATAAAATAAAATTTTAAAACACAACAGAAAGCACCACAATATATGAGATGAAGAAGCGGGAACATCATAGGCAGGAGACAACATGGAGAAAATGCTATGCTTAGATGTCAGGAAAGAGTAAGTGAATCAATGAGATAAACCAAGAATACTAAAATCTTTCAAGAGACTGAGATTGGAAATCCACAAGAAAAGAACAAAACTATGTCAAGAAATTTCTGGAATATAGGGCAAGACAGTTTTCATGGTTAGGTAAGTCATCCTGACTGAAAACCAAGAAAGAAAATTCAAACTAAAAGTGAAAAAATAGGTCAAATGGATGTTAGTGGCACCCAAGGCTATAGGTCACACATTTTCCCAGAGCCCACAAAACTCATTCTAAAATATATCATGTTTTATTCCATAAAAGAAGAATTTTTTTAAAAAAAGCTTAATTCTAAAGCCTGTTGTGTAGTAATGTATCAGTTTGATACTAATGTAGCTGTTTCTGTACAGAAAGCTTAATAGTGTGATGTGTGTCACAGTGTTATGAGACTAACATATTTGGGACACATTGATAAGGACTTCAAGGAAACGGTTTTGTAGTTATACATATATACTCTGCATATAATATATGTAAA
Organism: Mastomys coucha; assembly: GCF_008632895.1. Taxonomy (NCBI): domain Eukaryota; kingdom Metazoa; phylum Chordata; class Mammalia; order Rodentia; family Muridae; genus Mastomys; species Mastomys coucha. Next base: position 55,266,941 of record NW_022196903.1, read on the forward strand.
TAGCCACGTCTCCCTTATAATTACCTGATAAATGCTTCTTAGCTATAATTGATTCTGTGTTCCAAATCAATAATTTCCAGAAAACACATACAGAAGGCTGTCACTAGCACTTATGCTTGATTTAAATGACAGAAGGTAGCTCTCAGGACAGCATTCATATTCAAAATGTCTTTACAGTCATGAGAAATTAGGAATACAGGTGTTCTTATCATCTTATACAGTATTTTATAAGGATTGTATTGGATAAGACTGAGGGAAAAAGTCAGTTATCAAAGCTAAATAAATTTGAAAGAGTGAAATGTCATGGTTTTTACTACTCATTAATGAGAAGACTCAAAGAAATTCTCATAGTGTGAACAAAAGAAATTGTAAAAGTGAAGAGCATGGGTTTACAGTTAATAAGACAAGGGACACCACACACACACACACACACACACATACACACACACACACACACGCACACACGCACGCACACACACATTTGTGGCCAAACTGTGACGTGACCTTTTAAAAGGAGATTATTCCACTTTGCAAAATTCCAGAAACACTAAAGAATGTTTTCATCTTGTAGACATACAGATGTTCTCACTGTGTTTCTGTCAGTGAAAATAAACACTACAGTGTTTCCTGCATTTTAATATCTCCTATTATTTATGGACTTTTATTACTTTTATATTTCTTGTCACAGTTTGTATAAATGTATACATTTAAAGTTCTAGAATTAGACAAGTGCTTATTCAAACTGGATAATTAAATAGGAAACTTCTGTATTCCCACACCTTTTCTTTTCTAATTATAAAGCCATAAGTTAAAAATATGTTATTTAGGAAGGCATGCTGAAAGAGTTAGTTGGTAAGAAGGACTACTCAGTTAAGCAGAAAAACAGACATCACACAGCTAACATGCATTGTCTGCTGCCTGGGAAAGCCTGACCTCTGCTGGACCAGAAGCCCTTTGCAACATTCTGCTGAGGTCACATTCTAAAGAAAACTAGAATGAAGAATAAGCAAACTTGTGTTATTATTTTTCTTTCACACATTCATTTCTGGAATCGGATGAGATATACTTTAGTCAGGTTTGACTGTGGCCCTTTAGGAATTCACTGAGCATCTTAGACATTCTTTGAAAACTTCGAGACTTTCTTTTCACTAAATGTTTATTATACCCTCATCTTTATCCCTCTCACCCTCTTCAAGAACGCAGGTTATGTAACCATTCAAAGTGTTCACATTTGCATTTCTGATCTTTAAATCTGCTGCTCAGCGTCAGATGTTCTTATGGCTCATCTAGTGCATTGGACTTACTTTGTTGATATCCAGAATGCTGGTACACACTCTATTTGGGGTTGACTATACAGGCTGTGTTGCTTTTTAATTAAATACTTATCAATTTTAATTACTGCTTCTAATTCCATCCATGGCATTTTTGATTCATTTAACTTTTTCAACTTACTGGAGTTTTGTTGCATATATCATCCTTATTTTTTAAGTGTTACTCTGGTTTTATTCATTTGACTTTGTGCTCAACACTTAATACTGTTACTCTTGCATCCAGGCTGTGTTGTCGGACTCAGGAGAACCTTCTGTTGACTTTCATTTTGACATTTCTGCCATTTCCTCATTATTTGAATTCTCCACACATATTGTATTAGTCAGGGTTCTCTAGAGTCACAGAATTTATGGTAGTCTCTATGCAGTAAAGGAATTTATTGATGATTTACAGCCTGTAGTCCAACTCCCAACAATGGTCGGCAGCAGCTGTGAATGGAAGTCCAAGGATCCAGCAGTTGCTCAGTCCCACAAGGCAAGCAGATGAAGCAGAGAGAGCCTTCCTTCTTCCAATGTCCTTATATAGGTCTCCAGCAAAAGGTGTGGCCCAGATTAAAGGTGTGTGCCACCACACCTTTAATCCCAGATGACCTGGCTTGAACTCGTAGATCTTCCAGTCTTAATCTTCTAGGATTCACAGCCACTATGCCACCACACTGTTAATCCCAGATGATCTTGAACTCATAGATCTTTCTATCTTAATCCTTTGGGATTCATAGCCACTATACCTTAAGATCTCCATGCCAAGATTCAGGTCGGAAACTTGTGTCTCTCAGCCTCCAGATTAGGGCCAGGTGAGCCTTCTAATTCTGGATTGTGGTTCATTTCAGATATAGTCAAGTTGACAACCAGGAATAGCCACTACACACATCTAACTATTTATTAACAAGAATCTATTTTTTATTTCCTTCTGAAGGTGTTCTCCCTTTGCAGACACACCCTCCTGAGCTGCGATGTGAAAACTTCTTCCAGCAAAATACGAGGCTATGAATTGGGCTCATGTCACACACAAAGAAGCACACGGCTGTATACTCCACTATACATTATCCAGAAACATGGTTTTTATAGATAAACATACCATAAAATACATATTTTATAAATACATACATATCATCTGAGACTCTGCTGTGTCAGAGACAAAACTGTGTAGTTACCTTATAGAATAATCCGGCTTCAGAATTCATAGAAAGCTTATGTTTTGCTTTTTAAGTGTCTGATATTATAGAGTTGTGACATGTTTGCATTGTACTTCTTCATGGATTCACATGGCCAACTGATTTTCCTTTGTATGAAATCTTAGACTGCTTCTGTTGGCTTATTTCAAAGCACATTTTTCTTCTTGTTTGCTACTTCAAATACGATCAATTTAAATTTGCTGATGGTACATAGAAATGTGTTTTCTACTTAGTGGAATATTAAATTATTTTCCATATATTATGAAGATATATGGTGAACTTAATTATATTGTTTGATTCTTAATTTTTTATTTAGAATATTTTGTTTCTTATTTACAACCATATCATTGGAATATAATCTACTTTTATCTTCCTTATTTATATTTCTACCACTTATTACATATTTCTGTCTTTCTATACATGATTCAATTTTGGCTTATTATCTTATTACACATTATCCAAAGTAATAGACCTAGGTCTGAGTCTTTATTCTCAGTACAAACACTTAAATTAGATATAAGAGGAGTTTTGGACTTTTGTCTTAAAATATTAAAATGCAGACTCTAATTTAATTCTGATTACTTTCCTCATGTATTTCTTAAAATCTCTTTGGGTACAGCAATGAATGTGTATTTTCTTTTCTGTATGGATATTAAATATTGGTCAATAAGCATTCTTCAAAGCATCTTATTGATATATCAAAGTAGTAGAAGTCTAAGAAAATGATTTTGACATCATTAGTACTAACAGTGAGCTTTTTCTACCAATAATGATTGTTCCTTCAGGAATTGGTGTGCTCATGTACATACCAAGTTATCCCCAACAGTGATACTGGACACTCATGGCTCTTATGTGCCAAATGGGAGAAGACCCTGTGGCTGGCCCAGTGGACTCTGTTCACAAAGGTATGCAATGTTTTCTAAAAATACACACTGTGCATGTGAACTGGAAATATATAGGCATAATAATCCCAGACACTGCATAGACTAAATACGTGACCTTTAGTAAATTAAGGTGTGGTTACTACTAAAATTTATGTTGTATTTATTTGCTTTGAGAATCATGTGAGTTAATACATTCATATACTTAGCTTGAAGCCTAGTACCCCTGTATTTAGGACATGCTAGCCTTCTGTTACGGAATCCTTCATTCCAAAGTCACTCTTAGAACAATTGTGTGATGTAGCCCACAAACCTGAACTTTTTTCATGAAATACATAGATAATTTAAAATATTTAGTAATAATTTTTTGTTCAAGGTAATAAAGAAGTCCATTTAGAACTTGGCTTGTATTTAAAATATAGAAGGCCATTATCTGTGATTGTACATGAGAAAGCAGTTCTATCTTAGTGAGCATGTTATTCATTACATATAGGATCATATTATATATTATTTTATATATACATTATATAAATACATATACAATTTTCATAAAATGTAAGGCTGAGCTCTTGATAAACTCTCTGAACCCAAATAGTGACTGTAGCCTGAGTAGAGATGTTCATAGAGAGCCTGCAATAAAAACTAGCACTGCTATTCAATCCCTGAAACTGATGATATACGAATTATCATACAAATAATTCAGGAAATGAGTCTGATGCATCAGCAATCCGGAACAATACACAGTAAGGATACATAAAATCCAGGTGTTTTTGAGTCTCCTGAGGACTGCGATTCATGGTCCAAAGAACTGAGCACATCTTAGGGATTTGTGAGAGCTAAACTGTGGCCCTGCTTTAAGCTCTTTTTCCCTTTGTGACAATTTTCTTGCCAAGGAAGGCACAGATAACATATTATTAAATCTTTGGTAATGAAAATATTACTACAGTAACCCTTATAGTATCGTTCTTCTGGGTTCAAGGTGAGTTCCTCTCCTGTTCATTACTCTTTTCTAAACCCAGCTACTTTATCCTTGTTCCTTTCTGGTCTTCTGTATCCATCTCAAGTGGGTATTTCCCTTCATTCACGATTTCAGTATTTATATAATAGTTGTCTGTTTTTCTTTTGTTACATCAACATTGCATGCAACAGACATCCAATCTGGTAGAGCAGGAACACTGACACTCAGGCAGGATTCAGCCAAGTTCTAAGTTCTAGAGTCAACCCCACAAACTAAATAAACTCTATCTTTCTTTTGTTCTGAGCTTTAGCAGTTGGGAGAGAGATGATGTTTCCTCCAACAGAATTATTTATTGGGTATGATGTATTCAAGTAGATGTAAGTGACTGACTTAGCATGTATTTAAGGTTGGAAAGAACCTTGTAACTTATTCTGCCATTGAACAACCTCCGACATGTTGACATATTTGTCATGCTACAGCAGAAACTGAAAACTAAGCAATGCAGTTCCTTCTCACACGACCCTTGAACAGGTAACAAGAGTCGACTGTGACAAATTTCAGGAGCATATCCCTTACACATAGAAGCCAGCTTAAAAGTCTAGCTCCAGCAATTTTACATATCGACATTTGAACAAGCTATTTTATCTGTTATTTGTATTCCTCAATAGACCACATTAGTTCTATTTTTATTATAGAAGTAATGTGGTGATTAAGTTAGATTATGTCTACCTGTATCATACACCTATTTGGTAAATACCACCTGTACAGTGGAGTGTTGTGGTTAAGAATAATATGTTATATCTTAGATTCACATACATACAAAGCCTATAATTAAGTTCCATTCATAAATTATATCCATTGATTTATTCAAATGTTGTAATTTATTCATTTTATTCTATGATTTCATTTTATAAATAGTATTTTCTCACATTCAAAGCCTCTTCTCTCTCTCTTTCTCTTTCTCCCTCTCACCCTTTCTCTCTCTCAAATATTATATGGGAGAAAAAAAGATTAGTATAATTTTGAATCTTGGAAAACTAAAAATAAAACTATATCAGCAGTTATTCTAATTCAACTTAAACTAATATAACTTATTTTACATGACTTGATTTATCTTCTGGAAATAAAGATCTTTCTAACTATAATCATTTTGTAAGTAATAGGAATAGAAATACATAAAAATATTCTAATGTGCTTTAAAGCTGGAATTAAAGTAAGTTCTAACCTAGATCTAGATAGAAAACATTATGCATGAAAAAAACTATCATATCTTTAGAAATGTAATGACAGATCCTAATTTAAAATGCCAGCAGTGAAACCACTCATGCTTTTGTTGCATATTCAAAAAATCCATTTAACTATTTTGAATATAATACTGAAGATAGATTTATGGTTTTATATTAGTACCAATACTAAATGGTTACTGCATTCTAGGAATCATTCTAAGTGCCTTATATTTATGACTCCTAATTCCATTTAATATGAAGCCAATAGTTTATTATCATTTGCTTTCTTCTCTAGATCTCAGAAGACATCCAATGCTGTCTATAGAATGCAGCATAAGATTGTCACCTCATTAGAATGGAGATGCTGTCCTGGATACATAGGGCCAAACTGTCAGCTCAAAGGTATATGCCAATAATAACATCATAATAACAGATTCTGAGAAACGAACTGCTTTGAACTGAGGAAAATTAGAGAGAAGCCAGACTTTAGGCCTATTGCTGTTTTAGAGCTGCCTGAGTATCAATCACCCACAGTCTCAAAACCTGCCCCTTCCTTGTTCTTCATGTTGGTTTTAGGAAATGAACAAGAAGATCTCTCCATATTATATATTCTTAACAAAGGCAAGCCTTCTAGAGATTATTGCAAATTCTAATTTTATATTTTAAATAAATATGACTAGAAGTCATATTTATAGATCCATATAAAATAATTATACAAGTCTTTGATTTTATTCCAGTTCAACTGCTTGATGTAATGGGGCTGTGAATGAAAGGAGCCATTTTTTTTTTTTAAAGCTGAGTCGTTAAGAGTGTTCTGGTGGAAGGCTGATCAAACACACAATAACCTGCTGTGACCTAACATCTATGCGACTATTATTTTGCTTTGGCTTTAAACAGGTTTTCTTTGAAAAATAAGATGTGACATCTGCATTCATATTTTAAGTGAATGAATATTACAGGAAAGGGCATTAGCAGTGCTGGGGAATTCAACCAATAGTGTAGGAGGCTGTGATTAAAAATTAATGTAACTGTGGAGAAACCATAATGAGTCACATTAAGAAACAGAAAATCATATAAGGGAGCTCTAATAATCATGCAGTTCAGTCAGGGATATTATTCATGGTTGGCCAACCCGTGCAGTGAGGATCTGTGGACAAATCTGTCACACTACTGTTGTCTCTGGGTCTGGTTTAAATCTCACAGATAACATAAAATCCGACATATTTTCAGGTGGTAGGATGACTGCTTTACCTTTTACAGAAAACATAACCCATGCTAAAAATATTTGGAAATGAGGTGATACAAAATATTTGAAAAAGTTCCAAATATGGTATTGCTTTGAAAGAACTCATTTTCATGAAGTGAGAAAATATATTTCAAGTGTTACAGTGCATTTGTTCCTTACCCACTTTTTTTTTTATGTTATTTAAAAATCTTGACAATAGTATTAAGAATTATGTTTCAGGTCTTCTTTTTTCTTCTTACATAAAGGATACTTTGATACTATTTATCCTATTATTATTTCTTAAAGATTAAAATATTGATTTGCAAAGTGTCTCTTCAGAAATGTAGGCAGCCATTACACACGCCATTGCACAGAATGGCTGACTGCAGGTGGCAGGGAGCAAAGCAATGTGTCAAAGCGTGTCATAGGCTCAACTGCTGGGAGCTGTGCATGCCCCACATTCAGCCTCATGTACTTGTTAATCGATTCTTAGTCATTATCACAGACTGCATACATGTAGATGAAAAAGAAGCTACAGAATTCCAGGGTAGTAAATACTAAAACAACAAACAAACAAACAAACAAAACCCCAAGAAATGAAACAAAGTGATAATTTGAATATTTGCTGTGTACGGCCACTACCTTCTTATGGGGATAACCAAGTGTTTCAATGTAAATTATTTATATTCTCTAGTTAATCCTACCTCATATTCTTCCTAGAAGTCACATATGGATGGCTTTAATATTAGATTTGCAGTTTACAATTCCAGTACAGTTTAGAAAACAAAGTCTCAAAAAAGCTTCAGTGATGACCTCCTATTATAGTCACTGAATTAAAGCTACACAGAAGGCCAGTGTCTGCTGATAATGCTGTTATGAGGAGGCACTTTTCCTATAGAAATATATGTGAAAATAAGGCCAGGATGGCAGGTTTGCCCAATTATTGTTGTACAGTCAATTCTAATGTAGATTTGATTACAAGAGAATGTCATGTTGCTCAGACAAAACCCTGGCAGTTTGTCTCTTACTTTTATTGTGGTCCACCAAAAACCTGAATTTTTAATCAGTGCAATTGATACTAGCAGCATCAAGAGCCACTGCTGCATGCTGCTCCTGAACCATTCTTCACTAATTCTTTCCTGGTTCACTTTTCCCTTCACACTTTCCCATTCTGATACCTACCTCATAACACCTCAGGCTGTCTCCCTGCCTATTGCACTTAATAAATGTTCCACCAGCCTTTCATTCTTCTACAGTGGATCAAGTTGTCCGTTAAGAATCGAGTGTTTGACAGCACTGCCTTTAATGTATCATGTTGCAAGCTTCCTCAGTATGATCAGTATGATCAGTATGACATACCCAATTCTTTTTTCTTTCTTTCTTTTTTTTTTTTTTTTTTTTTT
>NW_022196903.1:55275146-55278523 GCF_008632895.1 Mastomys coucha
CTCGAACTCAGAAATCCACCTGCCTCTGCCTCCCAAGTGCTGGGATTAAAGGCATGGGCCACCTCCACTTTGACGTCTAGAGTTTGGTTAAGTAGATACCTGATTGTACAGGTACCATAGCAATCATTTCAGGTCTTGTCCCTCAAAGTATCACAGTATTATGTGTTCATAGAAAATTTGTAAAGTACTATACACACTTCATAAATCTCTGCTTCCCAAATTAGTTTCATCTCTAGAAACAAAAATTTCATAATATAAATATGATAATTTCTTTGGAACTTTATTACAGTAAAAAATGTTATGATAAAGAAAACATATGATGAATATCAGTAGTCTGTTGGCAGCTGAACTGCCCTCCTTATCCTTCCCCAAGAGGATCCAGCTCTTTCCAGCGCTTCCTTCTCTTCTTTCTGAAACTCACCCTCTGAGTGTTAACAAGAGGTGCTGCTCATCAGTCTTCTGGGGTGTTTGTTTCTGACTCCTACTTTCATGTGCTCATCTGCTATGCATGTGTTTGAGCACAAATAATTAGAATGCTCAGGTTCTAGTTGCAGCTCCTACTAGTCTAATATCAAAAGGAATGATATATAATATTATAATAATATTACATATAATTATATTTATATAATTATAAAAATATACAATATACAGAATACAGTATACTATATACTACAAACTATAATATATCTAATATATAATATTCATAAATCTCAAATTTTTTTTTTAATTTCTGTAGTAACATTCAACTTAGGCCTATGAGATAAAATTTGCAATTATGTACTTCTCCAGTAGATGTCTCTAAAATATTCTGAAGTGGGACAAGGAAATTATGATTTGCTATTATATAACAAAATAAAGTCGTTTATGTTCAGTTTGTATTGGATTAGAGAGGGTGCATTTGCAAGTCTGTTAAACATTAGAGCCTACACAGGTTTTCGGGAAACAGAAAAAAAAATTCTCTAAAGTTACATTTAAAAATATCTGTCACAGATATTATGAATACTGAAAAGGTATGTGCAGATATAGAATCAACTAATCTCTTATTGTATATTATAGATGCATAACAAATATTTTTTCAAATGTGAGAATTTTCAACCAGTTATAAAACAACTGCTTGAACTTATATTTTAAATATGTAGTTTCAATAATGAAATTACTTGAAAATGAATTCTAAATTCATCATGCTGAAATCCTACGTAAAAAAAGGAAAATTTTGTGTTTTCTATATTTTCACAAAACTGGTTCTTATCAGTATTGTCCAATGAGCATCCTGCTCCATAACATTATGTAGTTTTTGGCTAAAGATGTGTACTCTCAGAGTCTTTGAATGCTGCACGGCCTATTTCAGCTTACCTAGTACATGTTCACTGAGAATCCACCCTCCGTTTTTATCTGATGCTGCACAATCAGCTAGAAGTATGTCTTGTCAGGGAGCATCCTCATTATGTTACCACTAACGACTTCCTCCATATGCCTCAAAGGGCGTAAGAAAAAACATCTTTAAAGTGCAAATAAAATCTGACTAATTAAAGAGAAAAAAAATACCTAATAATAAAGCTGTTGCTCTGGACACCTGCTGACCTTGCCTCTGAGTCCTTGATCACTAATGTCAGAGTTTGCATCGCAGGGAGAAACATAAGACCAAAGGAGCACAATTAAAATCCTAGGTTGCCTTTTAAGCATAAGTACACACTGCCTTTACAGTTTATTGGCTTAAGTTAATCCTTTCCTGTAGCTGCATCTGTCATGTAAAGAGGACAAGGGAAAGAGACACTCCATGAAACCGAACAGTCTGTGTTTATGTGAAAGGTAAAACAGATTACCAGGAAACCCACAGCAGTCCTTGTGGAAGAGAAAACATCTGGGGAGACAGAAGGATTTCTAAATGAAAAAATAAAAGAACATTGATCAACCCATCACAGGAGAGTAACTGACTGTCTGTCAGAGATGCTATCAGCTCTCTGCAGCTGCTGGTCAAAATCCTAGACTATAAATTGGTATGAATGGAAGTACTGAACTTGAGTTGACAAACACAGCCAGGAAAAGATAACATGAACACTTGAATCTGTAAAACAGGCATTTCAAGTTTTTAACAACCTTGGCAGGAAACAAATTCCGGAGCAGAGAGGTTCATTTAACAACCAGATCCTAAGGATCTTCATGTGCTATTCAGTTTGGACACATACATGCATAAGGACATTTGAAATGTATCACTCTACTGTATTTTTTGTTCAGATCAGTCTTTTTAAAACTTCACCAAAAGGTGAAAACAGGTTCAATTCTCTACCATAGAGGAATTATTCATCAAAGCATAGATTATGTTAAGAAACTAAGGGATTTTGCTTGATATTCCTGTGCATTTTTCCTTGTTCTGGGGTGCCTTGTAGTCAGGCTTGGGGCAAGTGCCTATAGACAGAGCCATCTCACTGACCCTGAGAGATTTCTTTCCTCTTCCACTTGTCATTAGCTCAAAAGTGGTTATCTTCATGCTTCTCAGGTTCTGTTCTAAGACCTCTGAGTTCTCTGGCCCACCACCATGTATTTCTCTGTTTATAACACAAAACTCTTCTTCCCACAGTTCATGAATAATACTTTATGGCTGTGTTTGCTCTAAGGTCAATAGACTTTGGTGTTCAGTGTTACCTTCCTTTTTGTTCCTCAGTTTACCTTATAACTGGGCTTCTTACTTTCTGAATATTTAGAATTGGTTTAAACTAGGTAGTAGAGGAAAAAGTATGATGGTAGAGTAAATCCTTCCACTCATCTCAAACAGCCCCCATCCATCCATAGACAGCACATGTGGTCATTTGAATAATGGCCCTGATAGGCCCATATATTTGTATGTTTAGTCACTGGCAAGTAGAATTGTTTGAAAGACTTAGAAGGGGGCAAGGGCTTGTTGGATGGAATCTGTCATTGAGGCAATTAGCCCACTCTTTGCTTCCTTGCATCTATCTATCTATCTATCTATCTATCTATCTATCTATCTATCTATCTATCTATCTATCTATCTAATATCTATCTATCTCTACCTGGAAATCACCATATGAAACTCTCATCTACTTCTCTAGCAATGTACTTGCTACCATGCTCCCCACCAGGTTGATGATAGACTAACCTCTGAAACTAGAAGCAAGCCCCCAATTAGATACTCTCTTTTATAATAGTTTCCTTGATCTTTGTGTTTCTTCACAGCAATAGAACAATAACTAAGGCAGTGTGAATGTATCACTTATGTGTGTCTGTATGAGAGATAAGACTCTCAGCTTTCTAGTCCTAGCAAGATGCTAAGTGAAATGTGATGTTATGCTGCTATGGGGGTGATGGCCAGTCCTGGTGTCTGAGTGATTCCCAGGGCCCAGCAAAAAGGGACCAAG
>NW_022196903.1:55279669-55303517 GCF_008632895.1 Mastomys coucha
CTGCTGCTAGCTGCACAAAGAGCAGCACAAAAAAGAAGAAAAAGTCCCAGAAAGAGCAGGATGATTAATGCAGACCTGCTTAGTGGGAGGAGGGGCTTACCTTGCAGTGGTGGCAGCTCCTGCCCATAATAAACCCCAATAAAAACACAAAACCAAAAAAATAAATAAATAAATAAATGTGATGTTATGACCTCTGTATTAAAGTATATGGCATGCCATGCTTCATAAGGAATAAATTAGTCATGTTTAACTTTGTTGTCATGAAGTAATAGTGTTTGAAACACAGCTTAACTGTCTAAACAAAAGCCTTAGCAAAGTATATTGAGACTGTGAGCACAAGAGCCATGGGGAGGTAGTGTTCAACCATTTTCCCACTATTTTAGTAATATTAATATATAAACTATAGGGAGAATGACTTATTTATTTTCTTAAATTAGCACATATATTAGCTACAATAAATACAGGTCAAGTACAGGATTCATAAACATAAGCCACTCACACTGTAATGATCCCTGATGACTTTTGGATGCCTCCTGGTTACTGCATGTTTTTCCTTTGACCATGGATGACATCAGGGAACTGTCCCATTCAGAGAAGTGATTAAACATAAGAAACTGCTATGACTTTCTCTGAAGAGCTCCCACTCAGATCCAGAGCCTTTTGGTGACACAAAGTCTATGTACATTTGTAATGTTTATTAATACCAATGTTCTTGATGTCCTGCTCTGCTGGTTTATACTGAAAGAAAAGTGATAACATTCGTGTTTTGCAGTCTATAAAAGCTGTGTGCTTTTAAATGTTGCCCCCCTTCCTTGACAGCTAAATCATGGAACTTCCTAGAGCAAATGCAAATGTAGTTACTTCTTAGACCTGTGTAAGTACCATTGGGTTCGAGTTGGGGCAACATCAATAAAGAAAGATTGTTAATGTTATAATTTTGTTACATGCATCTCCTTTGTTAGAAGAGATCTATTTATTTTCTCAACAAACTGATCACAATATATTTGGTCTCAAGCAATATATATGTGCAAATATTTCAAATGTGTTCAAATAGCATCTGTTTCAAATATAGATATTTTCCTATCACATATATGTGAAATTAGTTACATGAAAATAATTTACAAAATGCCCCCTTAACCTTGGTTCCAATGTTTCCTACTGAAGCCCAAACACTCCAGCAGTATTTCCTGTTTGAATCTATAGCATGAGCTCTCTGCCTTTCTGCCCCTCTTCTGTATTTAGACTGTCATGTATTTGATACATAATAGGAGATGTGATGTTCATGTTGAAGCCCAGCACAACCATGCTCAGCTGCTTGCTGACACTATACTCATCTTGTCTCCATCTGAAATGTCTGAATATGGTGACTGATGGCAGCAGGATTATATCTGAAACTCTGTCTGGGTTTCCAGACTGATTTTCTTACTCTTGCTCTGTTGCTCTATTGGTCTGAGTTATTTGTTTTCCAATAGTAGTGGGTTTGTTTTTTGTTTTTTGTTTTTTGTTTGCTTGTTTGTTTGTTTGGGTTTTTGTTTGTTTGTTTGTTTGTTTTTATTTGTTTGTTTTTTTGCTATCCAGATAGTTCCTCTTTAGCCCAGACAGGCATGTAACTCTTAGCAATCCTCCTGCCTCATACTCTCAAGCATTGGAACTACATCTGTACACTACCTGGCTTGGCTATATTTTTACAAGCACAACTCATAGAAAATATTTTTCCTGAATGCTCATATATATAACTATATTGTTAATAATATTAAAGATGTTTTCCTTTCTATTTCCTGAGATGAAACTATTAAATTCACTCAAATTCATGTCTTTTACATTTTAGTTAATATTTAAAAAGTGATGTATAAAAATATTTATTTTGGTAATAATATTTAAACATTTTTATTTAATTGACTTTCAGTTGCCTAAACATTTTTTTTTCATTTCATTCTGTATTTATTCCACAAAGAGTAGTAGTATCGTAGAATTCATTTGCCACGATATTCCTATTTTAGAATTATTTTTATATTGTGTGACATAGGAAATAGTTTTTAGGTGGTCTTGAGATAGGTATTTCATTCATCATGTAGGCTGAAGAATATATCCTATATCCTTTATCACATATACACAATTAACTTGCAATAGCATCACAATTTAAAGATGAATTCTTTGTTACTGTATAGTATTACTATATACTTGCTGAAAGACGTGGTTCATATTTCAATACTAGACAACTGATAAAAACACGTTGGTTTATTCTGACTAGAACCTGGAGTGCGGAGCACGTGCACAGCTAGGTAGGAATAAAGCCTGGCAGCCTAGCTTTGTAGTGGAAGGGAGCTTTCTTCTGAGGAATGCTGAGCAATCAGTAGCTCAGAGTCACACTAGATATGACTGAAGGGAAGACCACAAAATCATCTTTCATGTTCTGCAACCCATTTGCTCAGTCCTACTGTCTGAGCCTCGGAACGAATGATAATGTGTTCATGAAGGAAAGGAGATGCCATGAGCAGGTCCTGCCGATGCCACTTTCTATAATGGCTCACATCTCTATAGAATGATGGACATATGATTTTCACTTCTTAGACTCATAAGTCACACCTTCAAAACATGTTCTGGTTCTAACTGGGATCGTATTTAAAAAATTTTGACGACTGACTTTTGTCTTTCAGCTTTACTGTGAGAACAGAAATTTTTTTTCTGCCCTTTATCAATAAATTCTATTTAATTTAGAAAACATTTCAATTTTTTTTCTAAATTAGTGTATCATAACCAGGGCTATGAGTCAAAATCACCTAAATACTTAAAACTTTTAAAATACACATTGCCCAGTTGTAAAATACGGTTGCCCAGTTGTCCAATGAATTCGGGTTCCCTGGGGGCGTGGAAAAGCAGAAAACATTTTAATGTTTCCAAATCCGTAGAGACTTCTGGTTTCTATCTATAATCCAATTAAAGGAACAAACAGTATTCTTAAGGAAAGGATGCATGGTATGTATAAAATGCTGAGAGTGAGAGAATCAACCCAGCAATTGTCCAGTGTCACACTGGCGCTGGCAAGACCCTGAACTCTTTGGCCATGCTTTATCTCCGAATACACTCACTGCCTCACTCCCTTTTAAATGCCCTATCGCTTTTTCTTGCTACGGTCTAGCTGCAGAAAGTAAGGAGTAAGGAAATAGAAAGGCCATTGTTACCCCATTAGTTTATCATGCTATCAGTATTTACAGTTTATGGTCTACATCCTCAAGGGTCAGAGAAGCAGGGGGCGTGGTAAGTTGTGTTTGCAGAGAATGTCGCTCCTCCAATGGTTCGCAAGCTTTAGCCTGCTTTAGAATCATGTGACCAGCTTGGTCAAAGAGAGATTGGTGTCCCTTCACTAAGTTCTTTAAATCAGGGCGGACTTCTGAAGCTGCAGGCTCAAAATTTCCCAGGGAATGTTTTCATAGTTATTTCAGAGACTTAAAATTTGCCAACGATTATTTTACTCTTTAACTGTGTGCTTGAGTGGACAGAGATGGAAATGGTCAGAAACGTGTTTTATTATCCCACACACGGAGGGGCCATGGCAGGAGAATTACACAGTTACTTCATAGATACTTTTGCATAAATCAATTAGAATTTAGACCTTAAGAACCTTATTGCTGGGGCGTAACAGTAGACTAATCTTTCCCCTCCTTTCTCTAATTCCCAATCACTGCATTTCTCTCTAAGCTCTACATTACTTTCTTCTATGCTAAATAACCCATCAGTTATGGAGGGAGGAGGGACCAAAACAAACAGTACAAAGCAGAATTTATCTAGCCCAAGCCCCTGAAAAATAGCACTGCACAATTCAATGTAACAATGGAGACAAAGCTAAATTAAGGGCAAATCGAGGACATGTTTTAGGGAATAGGAAAACTTAAGGATTGTCAGCGTAGCCACGTGTGCATCTGGAGGGGGGTCATTAACATGCACCACAAGTCCAGTTTCATTGTCACAGAATTTCATAGAGAAAGAAACCCAGCTAGATAGCGAATGTGTATTTGCACAAGTCTGGGTGCGAGCATCATTGAGTAAATTTGTCCATTCAAAGCCTATAAATTAAAGATGTATTCTTTCAGACGCTCAGTCTTTTAAACGGGTCTCTCGAAAATTGTTTTCTCAGAGAAATATTTAAAAAAAAACATTTATAATATTTGATTTGTAAGAAATAGGGCTTCTTAAATATAGATATGAGGAATTCTGATTTTATGGAACATCACTGTGTTTATGGATTGATTGCCTTGGAGATATACCTGTGATTGTTTAATTTGACCCTTAGTTTATCAGAAACCATGTATTATTTTTAAATCTTGAAACAACTTATTTAAATCGCACTGTTAATTAACTCGCTGATTTGGGGTTAGGAAGGCATATACAGCTTTCCGTCCTGCCAGCAGTCACCAGTTGGGAAATGCATTATTGGATAAATCAGTCTACTCACAAGACTGCCGTCACTTTTACCATAATGGATAGTAACGCCCACTCAGTATCACTGGCTGCATCTGCAAAGGCTTCCATCCATTTTGGACCCACATGAATTTTGAATAATTTTTTTTCTGGAGACTGAATTAGAGCTTTAACTTCTGAGTGCATGTGGTATTACTCTGTCCTACAGATGGGGCGGAACAGTCTGCTCTTCATCATGCCTCAGTACACAGGAAAATGAATGTCAGCCCCATTATCACTCAGGACTGGAAAACAGGCGGCCCTTCCAATGCTAACACTTGACTCTCTCTCTCTGCTTCTGTCTAGAGGAAGAACAGCAGCAACTAGCACACAGTAACCAGGCTGAAAGTCACACAGCTGTTGACCAAGGAACAGCCCAGCAGCAGAAGCAAGACTGTGGTGACCCAGGTTGTAGACTGTAATTACGATCACCTTCAGCCCTGTGATTGTCAACCCCATTTCAGTGGTGGTGGATTAACATGCTTCTCAGTTGTGTTCTGTTTTGCTAATTGTTTTGAGAAACTGAATTGGGTTTCATGTTCCAGGTGAAAATCTTCCATCATACAACCAGAGGAGCAGAACAGTGTTCTGAGAACAAACTCAGCTTTTGTTTTCCAAACAGTGAGATCATTGAAGAATTTTGCTGTCAAAGGAACAACTTGACTGCGTTAAAGGAGCTGGGAAGGCTGTTTGGGCTAATAAGAGATCACAAAGGAGTGCAGAGCACTCTTGTGGAAAGAGTTATTTATAGCCAAGATCTTATACTGATCAAATGTCAGCCTGAGACAAGTGTTCTGTCCAAATACAATACTTCATCATCTTAGGCTTAACTTTACCTCCAAAGCAAGGTCAGATAGTGCCGATAGCACCTCTTCAAGAATATATTTGCATAGATTTTGGTGAACCAAGCAAGACCCTCAGTTGAGAAATGGGATTTAAAGTGATCTCTTTCCTTTAAAAAAAAATACAATAGGTCATCATGTTAAAAGCAATAAGCCAGACTCAGAAAGACAAGCATTGTGTTTTCTATCATGTGAGAAATCTATATTTGCATATACTCACATATAGGATATATATATCCTATATAAATATCCCATTGTCATGCCTTCTGATATATACATGTATATATATATATATATGTATACATATTTATATATCATATACATGTATATTTATACATATGTCTCAGAAGGCATGATGGATGATGGTAGTGTAGCTCCTTTGGGAGGAACAAAGGGAAAACTTCAAGAAGGATTCTGGTGACAAAGAGGAGGGTAATGAATCTTGAATATGAATGAAGTATGATGATAAATGTGCAGGAAATGCCATAATGAAATCCATTGTTTTAGATGATAACTCAAAGAATCAATCTTAAAAAGTGAATTTTGGTAATGTACCTAGAAATTGTTCATTAATTTATATTGTGATTCTCTATGTATAAAATGCTGTCAAGTTTTTGACTCAGTACAATGCACGTGGAAAGCAGCTGTGAATAATGTTACTGTACAAAGTGATTTGCTCTAAATTGGGATCTGCCTCTCGTCAAGAAATACTTCAGTAAGCAATGAAAAACTTGGACTGCTACAACACATATACATGTAAAATGACATATGTTTAGTGCTGGGACATGGTTTAAAAGTAGCAATGAATCATTAGCTGGGTGATGGCAAGCTCATTGCTTTGGCTTTCCAACCCTCAATACTTTTATTTATTCTGAATGTATTGACAGGTCTAAGATTTTTTTTAAAAGTCAAATTACACAAATTAAAGTAATATTTTTTGTAAATGTATGCCCTAAAGTTGCTTCATCATTCGTGTTGCCATTCACCTATAATCTGTATTTTTAAATCTTTAAGCACATGTATGGTCTACTTAAGTTTCCTTTATACAACATAATTTTTGACAGGTTTTAAGTCTACATGTTGAATGGTCCCAACTCTCTCTCTTCTACATGCAGCCATGATTCAAAAAATGGCAGAGCAACTGAGCCAGCAGGAGAGGAAGCTGATGCTTCTGCAGAAGAAGGTTGACAATGTTTCTCTGGCCACGGATGACATGAGGAATGCATACCTCTCCCTAGAAGGGAAAGTTAGTGAAGACAACAGCAGGGAATTTCAATCCTTTCTAAAAGGTAAAAGTAAACAAGATTAAAAAATGCATTCACTCAAGACACAAAACAAATTCCTCACTGACATTGTCTCCTTTCACTTGAGATCTTTGCTCTAGATGAGATAATAAAGAAACAAGTATTTTTAATCAGGTAATTGAAAAATATGTAACTTCAAAACAATTGAAAATAGTGCATTGAAATATATATATTTTAATACTCACTTGTTGGGTATTTTGTACCTACTTGCTGCATAACTTATATTTAGCCATAGTTAGGATGAGCCCACTGGTCTATCAAGGATGTTAGAAAGGGTGACCCAGGTGTTGCACAAAGAAACACACAAAAGGGGAAAGTAGCAATTATAATCTAAAGCCTTCAAAGGACTAAGTATCAATAACAACAATAAACAGAATAATATTTTTCTTACATGAAGCAAAGTAACATGGAGTTTAGAGAGCTGCCCTACAGAGGGACTAATAGGAAGTATGGTGACAAGGTTTTTGAAAAATTAAGAAACAACTAAATGGTTTTTACTAATGAGTTATAGAAATACAGATGGAAAAAATATTAACAGGAAACACATTTTTAAGTTAATGCTCTGCTTACTGTCTTTTCAAACACTGCTATGATTCTGAGATTTCCTTTGTAACTTTCCCAGTGATATCCTAAATAATGGTAGCTGAAAAGACAACTATATTTTCATCTTGTCCTCATAACCTTCAGCAAGATCCATGGTGATCTTATCTATACATGATGTTCCTAGGCTGTCAATCATACTCCGACCTCCAGATCATGTCATTTTTTGATAGTTGAAATTAAACATCTATCAGCAATTCTTGTACCTAGCTAATTCAATGAGGCTTACATTTTTTTTCTTACTAATCCTGAAAGCACTGTGGGTGTCTAATATGAAATTACACATTCAAAAAACTAACCCTCACTGGTATACATATTATATTCTACATTATCAAGTTTTGGAAGCTGTGAGAACTGAAAATAATTTCAACTGACAAGAAATGACTAAATTATTCTGAGAACTGTAGAGACATATTTATACTATAAAGCAATGCCTTACAACTGCCTTGCAATTCAAGTTGTCATTTTGCTATCTACATGGGATATAGAAATATATTCACAAGTATTTGTTAAATAAACATGTAACTGACAAAATGCTAACCAATACTTCTGACTTGTCAACAGATAAAAAGAAAGAACTGTTTTTCTTTTTCTGTATAATTTTTCTCTATTGCAGCTATTCAAAATTATTCTAACTTAGCTTTTGTTCCTAGTTTGCTGCCATGGATTAGTGAATGATATTTCACACTTTTTATATTCTTACTCTTTTGTGCTTTTCTATACTTAGCAACCCTAATCTTTTAAATACATTTACATCAATATGGTTTACAGGACTTTTTGTACCACAATAATTAATATCAAGACATTCAAGAAAGATACTTTGTTCTTCTAAAATTTCTCTCTTACAATAATTTATGTGTGACTCTTCATGCTTGCCCCTTACTTTCTTACTATGTGAGAGCATAGAGTCCATTCACCAACTGTGTGAACCAGCTGCCTGATAGCTATAACTTTTGAGATGCTGGCCCACTGTGCAGAACTTTCTTTTAAAAATCCTTTGTTGTCTAAATCTCATATATAATTATTGTATATTTTCTCATAAATTTTAATGAATAATTCTTCTATTTATAATTCTTTGTAGTTTGACTTTATAAGTTTTATTTTTTCTTTTGTTTCTGTATGAGATAGTGTTTTTTGTTTGTTTGGTTTGGTTTGGTTTTATTTTAAACTTTTCAAATATTCTCTTTCTATTTATATCATTTGGAATAATTCAGGCCATTTTCCTTCACCTCCATCCCCCTTCTTTTCTCAATCCCTTTTATTTCATTCCCCCTTTCTCTCTTTCTTTCTTCCATCCTTCCTTCCTTTCTTTCCTTCTTTCTTTCTTCCTTCCTTTCTTTCTTTCCCATTTCACATAATCTTAATGTATGATCAGATATATTTCCAGGTGTTGGAAATACTATCATGTGTTAATTACTGGCAATTTTTCCTTTCTTTTTATGCCAAAAGTTAATGCCATGTTACAAGCATATCTTAAAATCCTGTTGTAATGTGTCACTAATTTTTTAAAAAACAACTAATTTCACTACTTGTTATTGTAAGCCATTTTGAAGTCTTATGGATATCTATATTTCCTTCCACTTTTTAAAGTTTTTCTCTGTGATTAATGAACACTCACGAATCCACAATGTAAGCCTTGCACCTAATTACTAGACACTTGACAATAGAGTCATATACTGACACCAGGTATTTACTCAGACAAAAAGCCCAGCCTCTCCTGTTTTTATCCCAACTAGACCTGGGATTGCTGTAGAGCAGCCTCTGTTACTGCAGTGAATAGCTGTTTCCTTTTGCCCTTTGCCTTTAGAATCATTGGTGTAAACTGTTAATGTGTTCTACATGGTAATTGACCTTTTATGCCACATTTCTGTCAAGAATGTGATTATCTCTTACTAATTCAAGTAGTGTTTTCAAATGTCATAAATGTATATGGGGAGAAATTATTTTTAATAATACATGTAGTGTTTGATTTTAAAACTTTAATCTCTCTACAGATGCATCTTTCTGATTAAAACCTATGTGTGTTTAATGTTTACTATCTTGTTCTCTGTAGCTCTAAAATCAAAGAGTATTGATGATCTGCTAAAGAATATAGTAAAAGAACAACTTAAAGTCTTCCAAGATGACATGCAGGAGACTATCGCCCAGCTTTTCAAGACTGTGTCAAGTCTATCAGAGGACTTGGAAAGTACCAGGCAGACAGTTCTAAAAGTGAACCAGTCCTTTGTTGCAGCAACAGCCCAGAAAGACTCTGCTTTAATGCAAGAAAATCAGCCCATGTGGAAGGACATGACAGATCTAAAGAACAGCATCATGAACATCAGGCAGGAAATAGCCTTGGCCTGTGAGAAGCCTGTCAAGGAACTGGAAGCCAAGCAAGCTCATTTGGAAGGAGCACTAAGACAGGAGCACTCACAGATGGTTCTGTACCACCAGTCCCTCAATGAAACTCTCTCTAAAGTGCAGGAAGCACACACACAGCTGCTATCAGTTCTACATGTATCAGGAACAGAGAATGCTGCCACTAAGGAATCAGTCAACAGTAATGTCACTGAGTATATATCTGTGCTACAGGAGACAGCAAGCAAGCAAGGTCTGATGCTGCTGCAGATGCTCAGTGATTTGCATGTCCAAGAGAGCAAGATCAGCAACCTCACCGTCCTTTTGGCGATGGAGAAAGAATCAGCCAGGGGAGAATGTGAAGAGATGTTATCTAAATGCAGGCATGACTTTAAATTTCAACTCAAGGACACAGAGGAAAATCTGCATGTGTTAAATCAAACATTGTCTGAGGTAATCTTTCCCATGGACGTCAAGGTGGATAAAATGAGCGAGCAGCTGAATGATTTGACATATGACATGGAGATCCTCCAGCCTTTGTTGGAGCAGAGGTCGTCACTTCAACAGCAGGTTATACGTGAGCCAAAGGAAACCACAGTTACACGCAGAGAGCTACAAAACCTGATCGGTGCCATCAACCAACTGAATGTTCTTACCAAAGAACTTACAAAAAGACACAACTTACTCAGAAATGAAGTGCAGAGTCGTGGTGAAGAATTTGAAAGACGCATCAGTGAGCAGGCCTTAGAAACAGAAGATGGCCTAAATAAGACAATGACTGTTATAAACAATGCCATCGATTTTATTCAAGATAACTACGTGTTAAAAGAGACTTTAAGTGTCATGACATATAATCCCAAGGTCTGTCAGTGTAACCAAAGTACGGATGCTATTTTAACATTTATTTCTGAATTCCAGCGTTTGAATGATTCTATTCAGACTTTGGTCAATGACAATCAGAAGTATAATTTTATTTTGCAAATTGCCAAAGCCCTTACAGTTATTCCTAAAGATGAAAAACTAAGCCAGTTAAATTTTCAAAAGATTTATCAAATGTTCAATGAAACCACTTCCCAGGTGAACAAATGCCAGCAAAACATGAGTTATTTAGAAGAAAATGTGCTCTCAGTAACAAAGATTGCCAAAGAGTTTGAAAGTCGTTTGCAAGGCATTGAATCTAAAGTAACCAAGACACTCATACCTTACTATATTTCATTTAAAAAAGGTGGCATACTATCAAATGAGAGAGATGCTGATCTTCAGCTGAAGGTATTAAATACTAGATTTAAGGCACTGGAAGCAAAATCTATTCATCTTTCAGTGAGTTTCTCTTTGCTTAATAAAACTGTCCGTGAGCTTTCAATGGCATGCCATAATGCTTCCACAAGTACATATGGACAGAATGCATGCATACCCATGTGGACCAAAGGCTCTCTGTCAGACAGTCAAAATTCTCAGAAAAGTCTTACAGAACTTGTGGAATCAATAGTTGAAATAAAAACTCAAGCTGCCCTATCTAATTTAACTTGGAATATTGATCGATTGCTATCTGATAGTCTGGCAAATATTATCAAGCCTCAGAAGCAGATAAAACTGCAGAAGAAACCCAACACACTTAAGAAAACAGTGAACATGACTACCATCCTGATAGGCCGAACACAAAGGAACACAGACACCATTATACAACCAGGTAAGCTGGAACTGAAAAACAACTTTGAACATCTTTCATGCTATAGGTTACATGCTATCGAGCAGTTCCTAATGTATAGCCAGGCTGAGGCATGGAAGACACTTACTCATACTTGAACTGAGTAGGGAGTAAGGTGACTGATATATACTCTATTGCATCTGATCGAATGTAAGTTAGATGTCAATCAATGCACAGCTGAACTCTAGTAGATGTCCTATCTACATGTTTCAACTCTTTCTTACCAGAATGCTATAAAATAATTAAACTTGCTCTTGGAAAAAGCATCTCTCTATATAGCTAGCTAAAGAAGTTTATTATATGTTTAGTTTCTTAAATAAGGTCATAAATTCATTTAGGCTTTAGTGGTTAGAATTTGAAATAAGTTCTCAATAAATATCTCAAAAGAAAAATGACTGCCTTAAGGGACTAATTAGGAATAAAATTTAAGTAGACCCCAGAAAGCAATGAATGTAAAAAAAATTGCACTTATATACAATTTTGTAAAGAGTGAGATACCTTTGAAGTTCAGCGCCATGGTTTTGGTGTAGTGACATTATGATTCAGAAGTATGTACCTGCTGTAGGGCCAAGCATTGTCTCACAGACCAACACTAGTACACAAGTTAGGACTATGCTAATTAAATGTGGGCCAACATAGTAAGGATAAAAAGAGGTAGTTTGAAGGGGATTTGAAAACTGCTGTGATGATATAATCAATAGAACACAGGAGCAATGGAAAGAGTAGGGACCCAAGAGTCAGGTCTTGATTCTGGTCCTCACTGTATTTTCTATTTTAATTAGTAACCTTAAAACAGAACAAACAAGAAAAACAAAAACCATTCTCCTTCTGCATCTATTTCTTCTGCTGAAATGAAGGGATTGCAGTCAGTAATTACTGTGGTCACTAGGAGACATGTACTACAGATTGTCACTGATGAGAATGATCACTCTTCACAGCCTGGATGCAGAGCATTTGCAGAGGAGAGAAACACATTCTGAAGTTCAGAAACTGTGTAATGAGAGGATGGCAGTGCCATCAACAGATATTGTTGACTTTTCTCACTTGAATGATTGACTTGATACTTGAATTTAGCAGCTGATAGGAAATAACCCAACTCTGATATATATTTTACTGATTGGGGCCTTGACAAAACTCCTTGCTATTTAGTTACTTATTTATTTTTTGGTCAAATTTTATAGTCCTATTTATTGAGGTTAACAATTAAAATTTCTTTATTGCATCTCAATTAAGACACCAATAATGTTGCCAAGACAATAAAGAAGCCTTGGCCCAGTTTCAAGTATGCTGTAGCAGTCACTTTCAGTGAATCCACTTTCTTAGGAATCCTTTCAAGTAGATGTGCATTTGCTCACACATTAACCTGGCCCTACTGTTGTGGACTATAAACTGGTGGAACCAACAAGGACTAGATAAGGTGATAAAACCAGGAATGGTGGCTAAAGCTCCTGAGAGGCTGGAAGTTGATGCACAGGGTAAGGTGCTTGCTTTGAAAGCTTGTGGGCCTTAGTGCAAGGCCCCAGAACCCATGAAAACAGCCAGTCATGGCTGTGAACGTCTAACCCCAGCACAGTTGTCCAGAGACAGACAGGTCCCTGGAACTCACTGCCCAAACAGTCTAGCAGAAATGTTGAGTTCCAGGCTCAATGAAGAGACCCTGTCTCAAAGAGAAAGACTGTGAGCCATTGAGGAAGACATCTACCCTGTATCATTCACAGTAACACACTCAGATACACACAAGTGTACATACACGAGTATGAATACTACACAATACACATAGAAATGCATAGATACAACACATAAAAGGGAAGAAAGAAAGAAAGAAAGAAAGAAAGAAAGAAAGAAAGAAAGAAAGAAAGAAAGAAAGGAAAGAAGGGAAGGAGGAAGGAAGGAAGGAAGGAAGGAAGGGAGGGAGGAAAGGAGGGAGGGAGGGAGGAAGGAAAGAAGGAAGGAAGGAAGGTCATTATAAAATAAAATACTTCATCTGATACACCTTTATATCAGTTGTGCTACACATCAGCCAGCATACTGACTAAATTTGGCTCTCTCTACAATTATCTTAGCAAAAGTACAAGATATAACAAATTTCCCTATGCCCTTTGACTTTTGATATTGTAGTGTAGAACCTGTACTACATTTTCTTCCACATGACTAAAACCAGAGGATAACACCATCATTTCTGGAACCCGTTTGTCTTATTATTCATATCAGCAATATTTACAAAATGTGATTTTTTTAGAGATAATCTGTATATAAGCTTCAATTTTGATAAATGATAACTTATTTTGAGCCCTGGCACTAATACTTTACTATTTACATGTTTTTTAATTAACATTCACTCACTTCAGGCTTTGTGGCTATCTAGATAACATTACTTCTTTCAACAATACCTACAGAACAGGTATTATCACTTTAAAGAACCAGGAGGAGGCAGAAAAATAAACCACAGAAGTTACTAGCCCTTTGCAATGTTATCATTTTCATCAGTGGTTCTCAACCTTCCTAATGTCATGACCCTTTAAAACAGTTCTCATGTTGTGGTGACCCATAACCATAAGATTATTTTATTGCTACTTTATAACTCTAATTTTACTACTGTTATGAATCATAATGTAAATACCTGATATGCAGAATATCTGATATAATACCTTTATGAAAGGGTTGTTTTAACCCAAAGATGTTATACTCCACAGATTGAGAACTGTTGGTTTTAATGAAAAAATATAAAGTAAGATATTGATACTAAAAAGGAGTAAATAATAAAATCATAAAGTAAAATAATATCAATAGTTTGTGTACATAACCATGTTTTATAAATTATACAAACTATTTAATATGTAATAAATGCAAATAAGAATAAAGTAGAACACAGAGTGTGAGTTCAGCCTTGCAACTCCTTTGAATAAGTTCCGATTGAGTGCTGAGAAAGGCTAAGTAGATGGATTGCACATTCAAGTCAGTGTCCATCTTCATGCACCTGACCCATAGAGCACGCAGTTATAGTCACACACAGCAACTGTTCACAAAGGCAAGGTGCTCTGAAATGGAAGGATGGGTTCAAAATATAGGTGCTCTATTATAGGTTCAAAATTAGCACAGACCTTTTTGAAATACAGTAATAGAATGAAGAAGAAATTATATGTGAAGTACATATTAGAGATCAAAATGCATAGGCCAGAGCAAACTGAGGTTCCCAAACTATCTGAAGACAACAGAAAATTAATTTTAATCATGTTCCACATAGGGAAATTAGCATTGAAAGATTAGCCATGCTACTTGCACAGGATAGCAGAATGCTGAACTGGTAAAACTGCTCAACTAATTGTAATGATCCCCATCACACCCATGTGATCTTTGTGAAACTGTGAAGACAGAATTTGGATAAGAAACTAACCACCAATTTGAACTTTCATTAACTTGTTCATTCATCTTTCAAAGCTTTGCCATTTTGCATATGTCCCCCGTGGTACAGATTCATAGTGATGTGTTTAAGGAGTAAACTGTGAGCCCTGATGTCATAAAGTGTGACATTCTGTTGGAAGTAAAGACACATGAACAATTATAATCAAGTGTGATAAGTTCAATGCCAGACCACATACAGCATCGGCCAATAATTGAAAGAGCAAAGGTAGCTATAGCATCAGGGAATAAGGAAAGGTGACAAAATTGTTTTACCAGAGTTCATTTTTTATGTTAATTCCAGAACAAATTGCCTATTGAACACCTAACCATTTTTAAAGAACTGTAGAAATAAAGGGGAACAATATGAGTCATAGGATGTATAAAAGTTGAGTTGTAGCAACCTGTATGTAATTCCAATTGACATGCTTGCCTGTCTGTGAGGACATATACCTGAAATGGAGTCATTCTGTATTTCAGCACTGATTGGATGATAAACACACAACATAAATGTGGGACTGATATCAAAGTTGGAATGGGTTACTGACACATTCACACAAAGTAAAACAAAGCATAGTTTCTATGGACAGGAAAGGCAAGTCAGTACCACTCATGTTCAAATGAATTAATGTAAACTTTTAAAGTCCTTCAATAACATCAGAGTACAGATGACCTGTTATGACAAAGTTTGAGACAAATATAAGACCGATGAATTTATTTTGCATTGGAAGACATGTGAAATCTCTTCAAAGGTGGCAGTTATAACTAATAATTATCACTGTAGTCTATACTAACAAGACTCAACTGGCATTATGTGTTCAGTACTATCTATCATGGATACTACATGGTAAAATGTGAGTTTCTGTCCTTATAATTTGAAAGTCAGAAGTACTAGTAGCAAGTGAGGTAAAGAAGGCAAGATAAAAGAGAAACTGTGGAAATAATTGCAGAAGCCAGGAGGCATCCTGGTAGATGAACAGGAGGCACAGGGCAGAAGTCCTAGTAGGTAACTGTGTGGTTACAAGAAGTTTGGACTACTGCAGTAATAGGATAAATTTCAGTTCCTCAACTAGACAGAGTTGGGCCCTTCTTGCAGATTAGTGACTCTACAGAACATTTGGGATGAAGGGTAGGCAACATGCTCTGCAATGGTAAGAGACAAAAGCAAAATGAGACTCTATCCCAGAAAGTAACAGGACAGCAGAACGAGAGCTGAGTGTGCACACTAGACACTGAGTAGCAAGCAGAAGTCTTGTCCTTGAAGAAGGGATTGGAAAGCGTAGAAATGGAGAGAAAACCATCATACAAGAGAACCTTGACTTTTTCTCCCTGGAGTAGGTTTGATATCTTCACAGGCCTAATCTAAAAGTGAGATTTATTGACTTCTTCACCTGGGAAAGCAAGAAATGTAGAGCTGATCAAGCCACAGAAATAATTCATTATCCTGTGACTTTATTGCTAGTGAAGCTCATTAATGAAGCAGTCTCCCAGGAGTTGATCATGGGAAGGCCAATGGAAGTAGTGCTTTGCAGACAAGAATTCACATTTCAACAAGCAATGGAGACCCGTTGGTTGTTTTCAAGCTAGCAAGAAGTAGTATAAGTTCTAGAATGAGAGCTAACTGCAAATATAAAGCTAGAAAGCCTGATTCAAGAGACGAAAGTAGTCAAGAAATACAGATAGGTTTAACATATTTTATTAAATATGTTGTATGTAATATACATAAACATAAAATCTGTTACCTCAGTTATTCAAATACATTTCTAGATGAGAGAAGTAGTTTATAGAGAATATCTCAAGAAAATTCAAATCATTTTAGAGTTTTCAAGGAACATACTAATATATTCTCTGTAAAAAACATTAATTAATACAGGCATGAAGTTTGACCACATTTTGAATGAATTCCTAATGCACATTTAGAAACAGAGAATACGGGGCTGGAGAGATGGCTCAGCGGTTAAGAGCACCGATTGCTCTTCCAGAGGTCCTGAGTTCAATTCCTAGCAACCACATGGTGGCTCACAACCATCTGTAATGAGATCTGACACCCTCTTCTGATGTCTTTGAAAAGAGCAATGGTGTACTCATATACATAAAATAAATAAATAGAGCTTAAAAAAAGAACAGAGAATATACAGAAACATAAAACAATTATTAAACAAAACAAATTAAAATTTTAAATTATATATATATATATATACACATATATATACATATATATATACATTAAATTATATACACACACACATACATGTTGTCACAACTGATGTGGCTCAGTAAATAAATACCTGACATGCAAATGTGAGGACTGGAATTCAGATCCCCAGCACCCATGTGAGTACTCAGGCATAGCTTGTGTTTGTAACCACAGAATTGTATTGGAGGTGGGAAGATTGTGGGGCTTATTGGGCAGCCAAAGTAGCCAAATCAATGAGATACAGATTTAATGAAAGGTCACGTCAAAGACTCAGGTGGGGAGTGATGAAGGACGGTACCCTACACTAACCTCTGACTTCCACATGCACACATATGCACCTAACAACACAGCTGAACACACATTCAGGAAAAGTGTTTTATGTACACACCCAATGAAAGTTTGTTCAACTATAAAATAATAATAATAATAATAATAATAATAATAATAATAATAATGATGATAATAATATTGTACATGCAGAGAATTAAGTGGAACTAGATGTTATCAAGGTAAGTGAAATAAGCCAGGCTCACACAAATGTCGTTTTCTTCCTTCAGCCATTACATATGCTGACAGAATAGTCTATGTGGGATCCAAATTTCAAGTGATCTACACAGTTTGAAATAAGTGAATTTTAAATTTACATTACTGCCACAAGGTGGTGCCATTAACAGTAACTGTGGCAAGTAAAGGAAAGATTCTTCCAGTATATTTCTCTGACAAATTCTCATAATTTTACACTATGTTTGTACCTGCCATTGTAACTTGGAATTCTAGCAAAATTAAGTATTTTGTGTCTACTATACAAATTGTAACCTCAGAAACATTCTTGGGTGTGATCATGAAAGGCTTTCATGAACTACAAGTACAAATCACTGAATTTGTAGGTTAAAGTTTTGTTTGAATTAGTCACTCATTAAAAATCTTAATTTTCAAAAGAAGGTTTTATTTTTAGGTGATCAAATATGAGAGATTGTTTTGTTTTGTTTTAGTGTTAAAAAGGTAGAGCTGGAAGAATGGCTTAGAGGTCTAGATCACTTACTACTCCTACAGAGAGCATTGGTTCTATCCCCAGCACCCACGCCAAGAAGCTCAAAACTGCCATAACCCTAGGTCCAGGAGACTTAAATCCCTCTGCTGGAATGAACAGGAATCTGCACACACATGGCACGTATGTTCTCTCAGATGCTGCATACAAACACCTAAATGTTTTAAATAATAACACATCCCTAAGAAATTTAAAAAGGCTTTTTCTTCTCTAATAATTCAAAACCTTACTCTTATGTTTTTAGTTCAAATATACTTAGTCCTGTATTTAGATAGTTATATCTGTTTCAAAGTTAACCAAAAGTTTAATATACTTACATAAACTTATTCACAAAATTATCTTTGCATCACACAATAGGGTCAAATATGAGGGCTTTGCATGAAGTCCCATACCCTCCCTGATGAGTGTCAGAGATTACAGATCTGCCCTATGTCCCAGGCCCACACTAGTGAGTGGCTTCCATCTAAGGACTTGTTTTTCCTTCTTTTAAATTCAGCATTTCAACTCTCCTGCTGCTCAGCTCTTGGGTTTGAGACAAAAATAGATTATCCCTTTTTGCTGTGATTCCTTTTCAGGAGGCCAGGAACATTCCAGCTGCAGCAGCTTCCCATGCCAGAATGGCGGCACGTGCATCAGCGGGAGATCCAGCTTCATTTGTGCTTGCCGGCACCCATTCATGGGTGCCACTTGCACCGTGAAGATCGTGGAAGATAATGCCATAGCACCAGGTATTAGCATTGCCTTCTCATGCTTCTCAGTGTCATGCGAGAACACCTGCCGGGAATACTGGGAAAGATCATTTGTGCCTTTTTAGATAGTTTTTCATGTTTTCTTCACTTCTGATTGGTGTTGTTGCACATGTGCTTTGAGAGTGTAGCACTCTCGGCCCTGAGGTTACTCAACAGGAAAGGCTACTAGATACCAGCTGATACCTGAGTTTGATGCTCACTTCTCATAGGGAAAGGGGAGAATTAATTCCCAAAAGCTGTCCTATGGGACACACACACACACACACACACACACACACGTCCACACTATTCATACAATAATAACATGTTTTAATGTAGCACTCCAGACCTTTAAACAAGAAAATACACACATCATTTAAAATATATTAATTTTAGTGGCCATGGAATATTTCCAAATCAGACCTTACTGATTTTCTGTATCTAAGAATACATTTCAGTCCATTTTAAATCTTTCCTAAGGGTATGTGGCATTAATTACACAGAAACTTACCTTTTCCTGCTTCTCCTTGGTGAGCTTGGCTTCATTTCACTTCATTCTCAGCCTCTAGAAATTATGGAACCTTGTCTCCCCATCCTGGAGGTTTCAGCTCCTGCAAGGAATTCCCACATCCTATAATAATTGTTCAGTACTTCGAATTTCTTTATCCCTAAGCAGTGCAATGCAGCATGCGATGATCTTGCAGGCATTTCTACAAGAGAGTTACCAGATGTCACAATCGACCCTTATCTAAATGGAGAAACTGAGGCTACAGGAGTCTTGGTGTTTCCACGTTTAGCTTACAGTGGAGGCAAACGTTCAGACACATGGGCCTTGTTCAGTTTGATAAAGAGCGTTATGTTTCTGCTAAGTCTGTGAGACTGAGATAAAATGAGAGCTATAGGAAGAAAAACAAGATAAAATCCTGAAAAATAACTCCTCTCATGTTTTTCCTTGAACAGATTTTTCCAAAGGATCTTACAGATATGCTCCAATGGTGGCGTTTTTCGTATCTCACACTCATGGAATGATGGCACCTGGTCCTATCCTGTTCAATGATCTAAGCGTCAATTATGGGGCCTCATATAACCCAAGAACTGGCAAGTTCAGAATTCCTTACCTTGGAGTGTACATATTCAAATACACTATTGAGTCATTCAGTGCTCATATCTCGGGTTTTTTTGTGGTGGATGGAGTAGACAAGCTTAGATTTGAATCTGAAAATACCGACAATGAGATACACTGTGACAGAGTTTTGACTGGGGATGCCTTATTTGAATTAAATTATGGGCAGGAAGTGTGGTTGCGGCTCGTAAAAGGAACAATTCCAATCAAATATCCTCCTGTGACCACGTTCAGTGGTTACTTGTTATACCGCACCTAAGTTTGTGTGAAGTAGACTCTTACCTCTACTCCAGTGTTCTCTTTTTTTTTATTTATCCTTGCATGCCCATCAGCTCTGTTGTAGTATTTCTAAACTAAATGAGATATGTCATTGAAGAGCCTGAACATTTATTTCACAAAATTATTTGAATGCCCTGCACAGAAAGGGGTCCTCTCACCTAAGGAGACACAGATGCATAGAAACCAAATGCAACTACTACCCCAAGCATGTGTCTACCACCCCAGGCATGCCTACCTGTGCTCCTTCCCTGTGAGTCTACCCAGTGTAGAATAAAATGTCACAGCAGATTTCCCAAAGGAACTTCAATTTTGTTATATTCTGTGTTCATAACCTTAGAAAAGAAATTTTTTTAAATAACAAATTTAAATAAATATTTCAAAGGAAAAAAATCCCATTTTTTAACTTTTAATTTTGCTTTGCTGTTGAGTTGATCAGCTTTATAAACTAAAATTTGCATTTGTGTTCAAAACTAAGAAAAGTTAATTATAAAGTGTGCTTAAATATTGTCTTTGCAAAATTGGAAAATGGAGACATAACTGATGCCTGTTTGGACATTTTATACCTAATTTTATGCACGCTACTTCTCTGCCTCCATTGATAACATATGTATGAAGACATATACAACACTTTTTTATTCATATTCTTCTATTATATTGTTGCGGGATATTTGGGTTTCCTTTTGTGTATTCTTGGTCTTAATAATAAAGGGATTTAAAGATGGACTCTGAAGGAAACTCAAGTGTCATTTCTTTAAAGCTTGAGCAAAAGGTCACAACTATATAAGTGGGCAGCTGCTGAGAAGAGAAAGAGAAAAAAAGAAAAGAAATCATGTTCTCCCTCTCTCTCTCTCTCTTCTCTCTCTCTCTCTTTCTCTCTCTCTTTCTCTGTGTGTGTGTGTGTCTGTTTGTTGTGCAGATCTATACATGCGTGTTTTTACACACGTGTAAGCATGCATGTGGAGGCCCCAGGTTGGTGTTGCAATTCACCCTTGATCACTTTTCCACCTTATTCTTTGAGGGCAGTCCTCTTAATCAAACCACAAGCTCTAGGTTATGGCCAGTCTGACCAGCTTGCTTTGAGATTCCTCTGTTACTGGAATTACAAACAGGCAGCCACACTCAACCAACATCCTGTGGATTTTGAGAAGCAAACTCAGATCTTCACTCTTGCCCATAAAACTCTAACTATTGGGCCATCTCCCCAGTCTTCCATGCCTTTTTGATCTAGGACTCAAGAAAAATAGTATGTTCAGCAATGGAGTCCAGAAGTAGATGTGCAGGCATAAATTTTTGCACCCTACTCTTAATAAGGGTTTAACCTCTTTCCCTAGTTCGCCACCCAGCAATAATTCTTTGTGGGTGAGCTTGATCTTCTTTGGCAGCAGTTCAGTCTTATAGCAAAAACCAAATATGACTCAACAGCTGCAAACCAGACAAACAGACAGCACACATAAACTGGCAGTGATAGTCCAGTCCTTTAAGCAGGCTGACACCAGGCACGAACCAGCAGCTGTAGTTCAATCCTGAAGAAACCACCAGGCTCTTCAACCTGCCTGAGGTAAGGCTGCAGAAGCTCCTAGCTACTGCAAGAACGTCTCACATGCAGTTCTTGGACAAGCTTCTCTCAATGCCAGCCTTACCACAGTTGAGTTTAACAATGCTTTGTAAGGCAAATCAATACATGTGTGTCATTAGTGAAGAACAGCGAGGTGGAGCAAACCAAACTAATGCTCAGTGTTCATCTCCCACTGCCTGTGGGGTCATATTTATACTCCTTCATCAAGCATCCTTTCATGTGTTTGTACATCAAAACATCCTTTCACCTGTGTCTGCTTCAAGAAAATAGTCTTTCACGTGTCTGCTTTAGCAGGACATCCTTTCACCTGTGTGCCCCAGCAAAACATCATTTGACATAACTGACTTTCCAAAGAAACTGTGAAGTTTCCATTTCATAGATGCATGGTGGAAAAATAGAGGTCTTCAGAGAAAGAGTAGCAAAGCCCAAAGTGAAAGTGAAAAGTTCCCAGGATTTTAACCAATATTCAAGAAAGAGGTCAGCATTCAGGATATAAGTAAAAGGGGCATAGTTCCCCACTATCAACTGCAGGAGAACATCCCTGGGAGGTTTAGGGACCTCCAGTGAGACCAAACCAGGATTCTCAGCTTTGACACTGAAACTTTTCAGAAGAATAGCTGGCAGAGTTGGGAATTTTATTAAAGAACTTTTAGTATAGGTTTAATGAAGAGGGTTAGGAGAGAAAGGTGCTTCAGCAGAAAGTAAGGTGGGCAGATGAGGAGCATGGGTATGTGACACCCATCATGGGTGTGTGCTTCTCAAAGAGAAGTAATGCGCATGATTTCCACAATAAGCATCTGAGAGATGCTGTGGAATTTGTGGGTATGTCTCATAACTATTCTTCTTTATCACAATGATCAACATCTGGCAAGATTACAATTAATAAGGGAACAGTCTACCCCACAGGGATGAAAAAGGGGGGTAAAATTACTGTAAAGAAGGTCACGTTTCTTTCGAGAATCTCACTCAATGTCTGGGGAAAGGAGTGAGCACTGCATTGGGGAAGGAGCTTTGAAGAAATATAAGTACACTATCCCATTAAGGAGAGAATCCTCCCAGTCTTCTTAGCATGTCTTCCTTGAATCACTTTCCTGTGGAATATCCCAACAAAGTGATTCACAGACAATGTGGAATAATTCTTAAAGAAGGAAACAATAAGATTTAATGTTCTAATCTTTGTGGCAGGACAGAATATCCTGTCTCTACATAGGGCCAAAGGTTCTTTTTACCATAAAGATGTAGCTTTCCCTTCACGGACCTCAACAAAGCCCAGACACCAACCACCCTTCTATACAATATGTTAAATCCTTAGGAGGGGAGGTTGTTTTCCTTCTTATTGTTACTGGAGAAGTGAGAGATGGGAACTACAGCAGACTATGAGGGAGAGATTCATCCTCATAGACTTCAAAACTACTTATCCTTTCCCTAAAATAAGACATGGAGATCCAATCCTATTGCTAAAAGGGTAAGTACTAATCTATATGATGGACTAGATTCTGAGATGCTTACTGTGTTGCTTGTCTTCCAAAGAATATGCACGCACAGAGGGTCTCATTGACTACAGTAACATATACCATGTACAACGGTGTCATGTCAGTAGCAGTGAAGCTAACTATGATTATTTTTAGAATAACATTTTGAGAATAATATTCTATTCATATTTGAAAATGAATTTCTGGATATATTCTTATGAGTAGTGGTAAAAACCATGAGAACATTTTTGTATTGCCACCATTTCTTATGAATTTATTTTGATGGTCACTATATCTCTACTATCTATTAATCTGTCAAATACATATTATCTATTGCCTTCTTCATTCTTCCATGAAAAACAGAGGCACACTGAAGCTGAGAGATTTTTCCAATGTAGCAAAGATGAATGTCTAGACAGAGGATAAACATTTAATTTTTAATATTTAAAGGCCAGTTGACCTTTAAATATTTCTACCAACCGTAGTCCATTGATATTAAACAACACCACATAGCCTCATCAAAGCTTACAACTTTTCAAATGAAAATATCATTTTTACATAATAGATGATAGGTTGTTTCTCCATCAGTGAAATGAACCAATTCAAGCCAAATTAGATTATATTAAAGGCAGATTTATTGGAAAGTTGCTCTCAGGTGACTTCACTGGCCCCTAGGACTGAAGGAAGGAGAATCATTATGGGGAGAGCTAGGGAGAAAGGCATGTATGGAGAGAGAGAGAGAGAGAGAGAGAGAGAAAGAGAGAGAGAGAGAGA
>NW_022196903.1:55303568-55317408 GCF_008632895.1 Mastomys coucha
GAGAGAGAGAGAGAGAAAGAGAGAGAGAGAGAGAGAGAGAGAGAGAGAAGGGAGTGGGGTGGGAGGGAGAGAATTCTAGATTATATAGGGCAGAGTCTCTAGGAGAAAAGCAGCCCAGCCCTAGACTGGAAAGTTCAAGGGGCAGGGTATGCCACATAGGAACTGAGAGATGCTGGGAGAACCTGGAGGCCAGTTCAACTTTATATGTAAAATATGTAAAAGGTCCCTTGTCCCTGGGGTCTATGTTGATTACAAATGAATAAGGGATGCTGCAATTGTCTATGACTATTTCCTGCTGACATTGGGGAGCCAGTTTTGGAGATGCGGGAAGAAGATGGAATGTTGGGAAGAGCAGTGAAATGTTGTTTCACTGCTGTCCAGGATCTGTGGGACCATCTGGAGGTCAGGAAATTGTAGGACCAGTGGAAGCCTTTGTGAGTGTAGACAGGAGTACCTGTGGGTAGCTGGACACAGGTTCAGAGAGAACACCTTGATATTAGGGGCAGAAGATAAAGTTAAGGGGTTTAGGGAGAAAAAACTTTTTCTTCGGTGTACATTTGAAACACTTAGGCCCAGGGTCTTGGGACTTGGAAGCGTGATGGTGGTTCCAAGGCCCAGAGAAATAGATCCCACCCTCAAGAGTAAGCAGGTGGGAAGAGAAACAGGCTGTTAATTGACAGACTTATCTTCAGTGGATTTTGACCAGTGAGAGGTGGCTTTGAGTGGATTCCCTGAAGCTTACATCTTCTTAGGTTTACACAAAGATAAACCCTTCATAAGTTGTATTTTTCTAACTTCAAAACACTTTCCTGGACCCTCAAACACTTTCCCAGAAGCTTTCATATCCTCAGACCCTACATAAACTTTTTCCTATCCAGTTATTTACCATGAGATACAGGTGGTTGGTCACTGGGTTCAAACCTCAGATATCTGAGAAGCATATATTGTAATCTAAATGGCCTATGTGTCAATTAAAATGGCAGACTTACCCATTACGCAGTCACTCACCCTACTAAGTTTCCGTGATGTTGATGGCTTCACTGGGGACACTGGTCCGTGCAGAAGCAATCTTTGGCTGTCTGGCCCAGCAAGTCTGAGAGAACGTCCTGTGGAGGAGGAGCTTGGGAGACTGACCTTGCTTTGTCTTAACATTAATCTTTGTATATGTATTTGTGGGATAGAAAGTATCCCATAGAAGTATCCCATAGAAGATAGAAGTATGTAACAATGTCACATAAATAGAGCTAAGAAGTAATAAATACAACTGTAAGTTGCTTGAACTTGCTTGCTTGGGTTTTGAAAGCTAACAAGTATAATATAAGCAGCTTTCTGCCATACTAAAAGGATTCATATAGTAAAAAAAGCCAGCACAAGGTGGAGGGGTGCAGGGATTTCGGGAATCTTGCTTGAAGTTTAATAGTAAAGACTAGGAGATATCTACATAGTGTAAGGCTTTTGGTCTTTTGCTGGGGCAGTTTCTCAGCAAGCCTCCAACTTAACTTGACTTCTCTGCCATTGTGTGTCTCTCCATGTGATTCTTACTGCCTATCCCCCAGCTCAGTCCTGTCTACCTTTTGTCTCTCTCTATCTCTATCTCTCTCTGTCTCTCTTCTCTGTCTCTCTCTCAGTGTGTCTCTCTGTGTCTTTCTCTGTCTGTCTTTCCGTCTGTCTCTCTCTCTGTCTCTCTGTCTCTCTCTGACTCTCTTCTCTCTGTCTCTCTCTCTGTATCTCTGTGTCTGTCTCTGTCTGTCTTTCTCTCTGTCTCTGTCTGTCTCTGTCTCTGTCTCTCTGTCTCTGTCTCTGTCTCTGTCTCTCTCTCTCTCTTTCTCTCTCTCTCTCTCTCTCTCTTTTTCTCTCTCTCTCTCCTCCACCCCCACCCCACCCCAGCACTGGCTGCCACCAGCTCTTTAATATGCAAATAGCCAATTCCTGAGTCAACTAGTTAGTTCTGGAGCTACTTGGGGGAGGTCAAGTTCCCCACACCAGCTTGCTTTACTTTCAAAGGCAGATGAGGAAATTTACATTTACATATCCTGCTAGCCTGATGCTTGCAGCTCCAATTAATAATTGAACACGCGAGCGCACACTTTTTCATAGCCAGAAAATACAGTATGTGTGGGTCATCCCAACAGGGTTGAGTTCTTCTAAGCAGAGAGTGGGCTTCTTCCTCCTCCGCTGCAGAGTCAGTCCCAGGGAACTCCTTGTGCCATTCTGCTCAGCAAGCCCCAGAGAATTTTCCAGATTCTGACTTCGGATACTATTCTTTCATCCATGCTTTGTTTGTTTGTTTGTTTTTCGAGTCAGGGTTTCTCTGTGTAGCTCTGGCTGTCCTGGAACTCACTCTGTAGACCAGACTGGCCTCGAACTCAGAAATTCGCCTACCTCTGCCTCCCAAGTGCTGGGATTAAAGGCATATGCCACTACCGCCCGGCCTCATCCATGCTTAACAGATAACATGGTGGAGATTAAACACTATCTATAACAATCTATAAACAAATATCCTGTGAGTCAGTACAAATGTGCTGATGTGGCACTCCCAGAGTCAGGAAGCTGTTCACCCCAGTCCACTTCCTTCACCTTCCAGAAGAGCAGAAGTTAATCTTCTTAGAGACTCCCCTTTCTGCTGTGCCTTTGACCACACTTACAGTCCAGAGAGTTGAGATTTCACAGTTTAAAGTCCTTTGTTAGGACTGGAGGGGTGGCCCCTCAGTAAAGAGTGCCTTTTGCTCTTGCAGAGGATCTGGTTCAATTCACTGAACCCACATGGCAGCTTACAGTTACCTATATAATCCCTGGGGTGGCCTCTCCTCAGGGATCCTGAATGCACCCTGGCACACACACATAATTAATTGATTGATTAATTAATTTAATTAATTAAACAAGTGTTTGTAAAAAATCATTTGTGCCTAAATATATACTATTTCTCACAATATTCTACCAATCCAAAGGAGGAACATCTCATTTCAGAAGAATGAGCTACTTTTATTTGGACATTATCAAAGTGATTCAAGTATGGCATGCAGGTTTTTTTGGTTGGCTATTTAATCTTCTTGGAATTGTGTTGAGTATTTGTTCAAAAAATATACTATCCCTAAGAATTCTAATTTGTAAATGTAAATATTCAGTTAAATCACACAAACATATACTTTATGTCTTACATACTTCATTTATAAAAATGTCATTTTATTATATATGCCTATTAAATATGTATATAATACATTTCCTATCACTTCTATATAACAAATTATCGCTCATTTATTATTAACTATTAAGAATCTAGTTAAATTACATATGCACATGCAATGTACACGCTTTATCTTACACTGTCAGCTGAGTGTGAACATAGTGGGAGGCTCCCTCAGCTCTTTCAATGAAAACTACTGTTTTATTAGTGTGTGTCTTCGTCATGCTAGAAAAATAGTGAGTAGCATCCTGTCATCAAAGCCAATTTCAAAGGTAGCAAAAATGTCATCAATCAAAAGCATTTACGTCCCATCTGTTATCTGAGGTACACGTGAGACACATTAAAGTGAAATATAGGCCTGCCTTGCTGGCATGTGCTATTTAGTCAAGTGGCTCTCCTGGGCTTTACACACAGGCTGCATCAGTCCTAGAAAGGTTATTAAGCACCATTCCTCGGTGTCTTTACCACAGCTTATTGAGAATTCTCCACAAGCCCTGCTACAATCCAATGCAGTGAATTTGCATATATTTCTCTAGGTTGGCAAGCCAATTGAATACAAAATTCTGGAAAAAATCCAAATTTAAGAGGTTTTATGATTTACATATGAATCCCTTCACAGGTTGTGAAAGCCCAGGTATTTGCCTGGGGGATGTTTTGTGGGTGGTAGTTGTGATCGTTTTGTTTTGTTTTAATTTTTGCTTCATATTTTATTCTCTGAGACTCAACCACAATCTATCTGAGACTTGTCTCAAGCTTGTTACCTCTTGTTACAACCTCCTAAGTACAGGAATTACAGGAATGTGCCACTAAACCAGACCATAAAGCCCAGGTTTGAATAAAACATTTTCCAGATACCAATTGTCTTAGTTTCAGCTGCCCTGAGGAAATCCTATTGTCCTTGAGGCTTAAACAGCACATATTTCTCCAGTTCTGGAAGGTTGGAAGGTGCCTGCAGACTCTGTGTCTGGTGAGGGCTGTTCCTTGGCTTTCTGAATTCTTTTCAGGCTGTCTTTTCAGGGAAATGATGTAAATTAAAGAACTTTCACTTAGAAGAGCTCATCCCAGCAAGATGTGATGGTATACACAAGTAATAACAGCACTTGGAAGGCTGAGACATAAGATCTCAAACTCAAGGCCAGCCTGGGTTTCATAATGCACTCCAGGCCAGCCGCAAGTATGAAATGAGACCCTTGACATTCTCTAGCATGGAGGCCATTCTCTTGTAATGGAGGCCCCATAGCTATGGTCTCTTGCAAATCTAATGTCACCCTGGAGACTTTACCTCCACATTCTTTTAGAGTGAAGTTTTAATACACAAAGTTCTGAGGGGAATGAGCGTGTCATTCGCAGGACCAGGTTTCCAATGCAGCAGTGTTAAGGATGGTGCTATAAAACCCTGCTCCCCTCAGTTGTGAACTGTTCCCATATACTACACTCTGGGTATAACAGAGTTCCTCATTACTTGGATTGACACAGTCCTACACTACTCCCACTAAAAATGCTAAGTGACAGTGATCTAGGGGTTAGTGTATTTTCCATGTGTGAATTCAATTATGTTACTTCCATTTCCTTTTGGGGATTTAAAGTAGCTTTAAAATATACACCAACTTCATTCAATAGTGAAAATATCACACCACATAGCCTAGGAGAATGTGACTTCTCAAGACTGTTCAACTCTGTTATTGTCACTACCACTGAAGTTCATTTAGACCAGAATACCAACAATGACAAATAATTCTTAACTTTTTTCTGTTTTTATAATTTATTTCTCATTTATGCCTCCTGTCAACATCATTAGGATCAACTTCTTAATTGCACACAACATGGATAAAGAGCACTACTTACCTACTGCCTATTTTGTTATCTATATGAAAAAATAATGTAGGTTAAGAACGAAAGACATTTGCCAGAAAACATATATAGGGAAACATTTCTATTAGCTAGCCATCTCTAACATGATCTAATATAGCTAGATGCATAATTTATGAGGAAAATATTAAATGTAGACAAAGGTATTTGGCATTAGTCATGCATGTATCGGAATCCTGTGCCTTTCCTGTCTCAATCTCTTGACATAAACTGTTTCATGACTTGTCAGAATATTCTTGCTGTAGTGAAGAATGGCTCACAAAGACTTCTATATTGTCCACTTCCCAACTATCTGCTGTATCTATTTCTCTATAGACTTGCTATTTAACTAATTTTTATAAACCTTTACTCCTGCTGATGAGCAGTTAAATATTATGGAAATTATTCTGTAGAAGATATTCAAAAACCCTCCAGAGATCTCATGCCTTTTTAATGTGACTTTCATTGCCCTTTCTAAGTCTTGCTATAAAATGCTTAAATCATGATTCTGTTTCATAAACTCTAATTCTATTTCCTTTAAATAGTTGAAATACTAATGGATCATCGCTGGATTTTTTCATTGTCACAGGTTCTGTGCTAAGAGCAAATTAGCAATTCTGTTCCACACGATGAAAGGAAGCATTAAGAAGGCCAACAATTGCATTTCTGTGTAACGGTAGCTCCTTTTCTTCCCATGTGATGCACTCTAAGCACAACATGTGTCTGATAAAGGAAAACATCATGAACAACATATCCATGTTTACTAACAGCACTGTGTACATCTAAGGATAAGCTGTCCTTCCAAATGTAAGAGACACAAGTTAAATATCTCTTGCTATTTAAAGAGCTATTCCATAGTTGGGCCTAAGGAGCAATAGAAACAATGTGTCACAGAGCATTACAGATGGCACAAGGGCATGTCAATGAAGAACTTCATTTTATGTCTAAGGGGAAAACGCTGAAATCACCAGCCACACATAAAGAACAGGCAGAGAGTGAGAGTAAAGAATAAATATCACAAATCATGAATAAAACTTTTGGAATTTGTAGGTAAATGTTCAGATGTTTATCAAACTATGAAAAAATGTCCTAGGGAAGTTCAATTTATTCACTGTAATGGAAACAGGTTTGAATTCAGAATTGCTAAATCTCCTATTTGTTCTTAATCTACATATGATGTCTACATTTCAGCTATTCTGTTGTCCTCCTTAATAGAGATTCAAGGCTGTTACAAAGAAAGCAGATTGTTTCATGCTTTCATTTTGCATTCTAACAGTTACTGTGTCCTGCAGCTGTGGCCTTATGGTGTTCTTGCACTTTTATCAATAAGATGTATCGTGTCTGCCAATGCACACATTGTCTGATAAGTGGCCTGTGAGCAAACTGTGCTCAAAGGCAAAGGACTTCCAAATAATTATTGCATGTAGCTTTTTAACCCTTCCTAAGCATCAGGAACAGGCCTTACTACCCACCCCCACCCAGCTTCCCTTGAATTCATGGATAAAAGACACAGATTGCTCATTTTCAACTTGCCTTTGTACACAATTGCTGGGCACTACTATCTCCTGCCTGTAGAAGTGCGCCCTTATTTATATTCTTATCTTCACACCTCCCACTTGCCCTAAACTTTAGTAGCTCAGATACATCTAGTCCCTGCTAAACAACCCTGACCACCTGCCTATAGGAACAGCTACAGGGAACAGCTCCTCCTGAGACCTCACATGACTGCTTGGCTTCTCTCTCTCCAAAATATGGTGAATTCTCTTCCTCTCTTGCATGTGCCTCTCATCCTCCAGGGACCTAGAAGTGCCTGTCGCCTATTCCTTTCACCCAATAATTGGCCTATGGCTTTTTTTTTTTTTTAACTTACAGATCAGGAACCAATTGAGGAAGAGGACCTTAGCTAACATCATAACTGTCTCTACAAATGACTCCTTTCCATGTAAATAATTCTGCAGTATTTAATTTTGCCAAACTTTGTTGTTGTTGTTGTTGTTGCTGCTGCTGCTGCTGTTGTTGTTTCTGTTGTTGTTACCTGTAGATATTAAGCTTTCTTGTACCCAGACAGCTAAAGATGTTCTTGATGCTGTATATCAAGTATCTGTTAGTATCAAGACATCAAAAGCCTGTGGTGATGCATGGGTGGGTCCACAGACCTGTTGCCAGGGCAACAGCCACCATATCCCCAGAATCCATTGGGCTCACCTCCCACCTGTGGCCATACGTCAAAACCCATATATATACAGGGAACATTCCTCCATCTTTCTCTCTCTCCCCCTCCTCTCTTTCCATGCCACTACCCCCTCTCTCCTTCTCAGTTAAACCTCTTATACGTGGAATTGCTTGGGCCAAGTATGTGGTATGTTCTGACGTGACCTGCCGTTCTAACACATCAGTATCCACTCTTCCACCATGAGCAGAATATTTACAGAGGGAAAGTAGAGGCAGAGTGGGGAAAAGAAAAGGGTGGCCATAGACAGAAGATGGAAAAAGGAGAGAAAAGAGCAGTTGTGTCGATTAGGATTGAGATTGAGATTGTGGCCAAATCTATCCTGAGGTGATGTGACAGAGTGAAAATCACTGGAGTAAAAATGCCAGGGCCAGTTTGTCAACTTTCCTCCAGCCAAATGAGAGAGACTAGTGCAGGAACTCTGTGAGAGTACACATAGGGCATAGTGCATACTAGAGGTCATTAAATAGCTCAAAATCATCTTAAATGTTCAGCAATCCTCCAACGTCAACATTTAACATACTGAGACAATGAGGATGTGCCACTACACCAACTAACAGAGGAAGTTTTAATGACTGTGTGATCACCCCATCTGCCATTTGGCAAATCTGTAACTGTCTTGAAATAGTCTAAGACACTGTCCTTTGGATTTTGTGAGACTGCTACTGTGATTGGCTCAATAGTGGTGTCATAAAACAGTCTGAAAGACAGACCTGCTTCAGCTTCAAACTTGCTGTCACTCCATTCCCATTTACCACTCTTATTTAAAAAAAAAAATGTCAATTTGTCTAACAAGTGAAAATTTGCTGTTACTATATAATTTCTTTTAATGGTTTCCTGCTTTAAAAAGATTATTAGTGAATTGTTCGGCACATTTCTTAGGCCCTGAAATGAAGGCCCCTTAAAACACAGAAAAGCACAGGTGGCTGAAGCAGGAATAATATCAATAATAGAGCCAAGCCTTGCTGCTGGAGATGTGAGGGAAGCTAAGCTTCCTGTGTCCTGGACCTTTCCTGTGTCCCTGGAGTGCTAATAATAAAGACAATGTTGAATGATGTCTTAGCAGTCTTGGCTAACAAAACATTACTGAGAATTGTTGTTTTAAACCAAATCCACACTGACTTTAGTTTAGCCTGAACACAAAGTAAAATTTTATAAACATTAATGAGGAAATAGTCCCAACATATACCTCTTTTTCAAAAACATAATCTTCTGGAAAAAAGGAAAGAAATTTCTCTCTACAGAAAAATCTATGGATCTCAGCATGCATCTGTTCTAGGAGAAGGTGGGATGCTCATGGGAAAATGCATAAATAAGTAGATAGTTGGAAGAAGATGCCCAAAAGACAAGGCACCTGCTGAGCCCCATGCTGTTTCAGAGGCTAGCTCTATCTTTCTCTGATTTCAGCTAAAACAAGCTCTTACACTTACTTTCCTGAAACAGGCTGAAGGACCAGATGAGAAGCCCAGGCCACAGTGACAGCATCTCACAGTAGCTTTCTAAGCATTTCAGTGAAAAACGAAAAAAATGAAGGGCAATTCTCTTTCTTTTCCCAAATGAAAGAATCTTTTATCTTGCCCTCCACATTTACTAGCTTGTGTTTCTGGGCAATTTCTGGCCTTTGCTGGTTGCTTCTTAAACTGCTGTAATTTTCCAGCAACCACAGTGCAAATAGCCATGAGGCCCAGACAAAATACATTTGTAGAATCTAAGAGCTTTCCAGACCTAACGGATCATCCCCAGGTCTCACCGATAAGAACTTTTCACTCTTCTCTAACTTTCTGTGACAGCCAGCTTAAGACAGGGTAGGAAGACCCCTCCCTGCTCAGCAGCTTCTCCATGCTCACAACTCTGGCCTCACCTGGGAAAGGGAGGTCTGGGCCTTCACTTGCTCTGTCCTGTTTCTCTGTAATCCCACTCCCCCTCTACACACACACACACACACACACACACACACACACACACACTTTCGCTTGTCCATCTTCCTCTCTATTTACCTGCTCTCTCCTTTTCTTTTGTTCTCTCCCCTCCCTTTGTCCTTCTACCTCTCTGCCTTCCCT
Source organism: Mastomys coucha (assembly GCF_008632895.1). Taxonomy (NCBI): domain Eukaryota; kingdom Metazoa; phylum Chordata; class Mammalia; order Rodentia; family Muridae; genus Mastomys; species Mastomys coucha. The sequence goes on from NW_022196903.1 coordinate 55,312,891, forward strand.
TCTTCCTTCTGTCCCTATTCGCTGTCATCTCTGAATTGCGCCTGACTTCTGTCTCTTACTTTTTGAGTCCTTCCTTTGTCCCACTGTTACTGACTCACACATGATTTCATAAGGCTTCCTTCAGAGAATGGAGAGATTATATAACCTTGTCACCCCCTCTCCCCTCTTACGTTTGGCTCATATTTGTTAGTGCCCAATACTGATCTAGAACATTCATAAAAGTGACTATAACAGCTGTAAAATTAGTCTCTTTTGTATATAATGTGGAATGTCTCTAAATTGTGGGTTTTTTTAAAAGATTTATTTATTATTATATCTAAGTACACTGTTACTATCTTCAGACACACCAGAAGAGGGCATCACACACACTGTTGGTTGTAAGCCACCATGTGATTGCTGGGATTTGAACTCATGACCTTTGGAAGAGCAGTCAGTTCTCTTATCCACTGAACCATCTCTCCAGCCCCTAAATTGTGTTTTGTTTTTAAAAGTAAGGGGTCTGTTTCCATAGTATCTGTAACAATCTAGATGAATTAATTAAATCATTATATGAGCAGCGTTTTCAAGAAAACAGCAACAGCATTTTTTACAGATCTGGCTTTAAAAAATGAAATCCAGCCTAACAAATAAAATATTTACTTTTACTGAGGTATGTGTCATGTCCAAGGATGCATACATGACCAAGATTTTTTAAAAGGGGAAAAAAAAGAAAACCTACAAGTACGGTCTACAGCAATAGTGACTTCTATAAAAATGTAATTGAAAGGGACTGGAGAGATGGCTCAGTGGTTAAGAGCACTGACTGCTCTTCCAAAGGTCCTGAGTTCAATTTCCAGCAACCACATGGTGGCTCACAACCATCTGCAATGTGATCTGATGCCCTCTTCTGGTGTGCTAAAGACAGCTACAGTGTACTCATACATATAAATAAACAAATCTTAAAAAAAGTGTAATTGAAAATAATACAGTTAGAATCAGGACACACACAGAAGTAAATTCCTCTGTTGAAATATATTTTAAAAGAGCATGCTTTTGCTGCCTGTGTCTGATGCCTTTTGAAGTAGCAGAGCTCCTGCTACTGCAAATCAGTCCATTTTAGTTGATGACGATTAAGCATGATGAATGCACAGAGTCTGCACTGAAATCAATGTGCGGAGAGAACATCTGTTACAGCCTTCCTTCTTGTTATTTTATTTCAAATTTACAACCTATAGCAATTAAAATAACATGATTAAAAATCACAGATTTTTGAATGAAGGGTAATTTATAGACCTCTCTAAATAACCAACCTGCCTTACAAATGGCTGAAATTTTAACAATAAAATATTTCTGAACATCTATTTATTACTTTTCCTTATTAAAAAATTGGTATTTAATATGTTCATAGGGCATATCTGCTATAGGAAAAAAAAGACTTGCATAATCAGTTACTAACTAATTGTAACTTTTTCTCTTTATTTGGTAGGAAGTTCACAGACACAGAGCACACTTTAAGCAGTTTACAAGGTCAACATATAGGAAACCATTTATTTCATGCTTTTTCTAACTAAAGATTTGACTTAGAAGATAAAGGTATGAAAAAAGAATTATAGAGATCAATTTATAGTGTGTATAGCCAAGGCACATTACAGAGAAAGTAACAAACTATTTTAAGCAGAAATTGCCCAGAAAAATTATATAATTTAGATTATAAGAATCCAGAAACAATTAAAAATGCTATTATATGTTAATAGAATATTCCCTAGGACTGTGAAATATCCTGTCTTTCTCTGTTTACTAACCAATTCAATTAAATCTGTAATGCTGGACATTTCTAAAGTTAGATGCATCTTTTAGCTTGGACAGCAATGGCCAACTCAAGGCTGGCCCAGGAACCAAGGCTATTTGAACAAAAACATGCAACAGGAAATGTGTGTTGAGCTTTGGGTCCTATAGTATTTCTTTATTTTTAGTTCGTATGAAACCAATCCTGCAGGAGTAAACAGAAAGGCTTAATCACAAGAAGGTATTAAAATACTGTTACTATGCTGGGTGCTTAGCTCAATGCTAGCGTGCTTGCCAACATGTGAGGGTCCTGGTTTCAATACCAAGCACAACAAAAATGAACAGAAATATCCCTGCCAAAAGTTAAAAAGAAATTCTTACATAAAAATTTAAACCATACAAAGTGAGTTTCAGGAAAGCCAGAGCTACTTGAAACCACCCAATTAGAAAGCATTTTATCTTCTTTTCTGCCTCCTCTCGTTCTATTGTAGTCACAGATCCTTTGTGAAACACAGTAACCACAAATGTTACTATGATGAGGTCAGTAAACCATGCAAGCACCAGTGCAACCATAAGCTGTCAATAAGAAAATCAGTTTAGAGCATAATTAGTTCAGTATTAAGATGCTTCAGTAACATTTCTTGATTCATTTTTCCAATTTGAGAATCTTTAGATATCTCACTGAAAACATCCTCTCTCTTTCTCAATAACACTCTACTGCTCTCCGAGCACTCAAGCTTGGGCAGGAATATTGGCAGCTCAGAACTGTTTAAGTTCCATAGCAAGACCTTATCTCATAACATAAAAATTCCATCCTCACTCCAGCAAACTGGAAAATAATTAATTAAATTAATTCCTAAATTAATTAAACTGTTTGTTTGAAGTAGAACATATAGTGTTGCAAATAAGACTGTTGAGTCCACCCTAGCCCTGCTTTAACATGCTGTGTGACCTGGGCTTATTTTTTTTCATCTCAGCCTATGCTTCATCTCCTATAAAATGAATAATAATTGAATGCGTCTAATTCAAAGCTTTGCAAGATTAAATTAATCAGTAAGCACACAGCATTTGTTTGGCACATCTACAGCACTTTTGATGTATTTGTTTTTTTGGTATTTCTAGAATGCTTCACTCAGCGATGATGGTAACAGATATTTTAAACGATCTCAGAATGCTTATGTGCATACAAAATACAGTGTTTTTTGAGTTTCAGGACATGTCATCTCAGAACTATAAGTTCCAGTGTATTATCTAATAGGATTTTTTCCTTAATGCCAAAGAGATTTTATTTGGAATAAAATTGTTGCCATGTTCTCTTGATACAAATATAAGGAGCATGGTAGGAAACATTTTATTCAGTTATGAAACAAACTATAAGACACTAAAGTAATTCTCATTTGTGTTTTTTAGCAAACTTCTGAAGCTTTTTTTTTTCCATACAAGCCTGTGGTCTAGGTAAATCACAGACTATTAAAGTCCATCCACTTGGATTTCTGCATGATTGCCTTAGTTAAACATCACATATGTCCTTGCTGGCTATTTTACAGTTATCCACTATAACAAGATATTTTGAATGAAAGAATGTCACTAAAAAAACAAACATATTAAGTAAACCCACTGAGAATCAGTGGGAATGGGAGTAATTGGAGGGTGTTTTAGTCATAATATAGATGATGGTTTTAACAGTAATAACAATAACTAATCATAAGAGACAAAAACAAGAGAGATAGTAATAAAGAAATTAACAAAAGATGGCATATCTTTTATCCTCAGCATGTTCTAATACAAATATATACTACATCTGATACCTTGAAATGTAAAATCTCTGTGCTTAAAACCAGTTGTATACATAGGATTTCTCAGCTACTTTTGCAGTTAAAAGGTGTTATTAACCTGAACTAAAACAAACTGAAGGAAAAATATTGTTATTCCAGAATTTAGAATTCTAGTTATCTTTCTCATATTAGATAAACATAGCATTCTATTTAGAATTGCAAGAATAAGCATAAACTATAAAATTAATATTAGATTTCAAATATTAAAATATATGATTACTTGATTTTTACAAAATCATAATATTAATATTTTATGACATAATATCCATCATAATTGTGACAAAGTTTTAGAAAAAAATTTAACTGAGTGTATTATTAAAGAATAACCATTTCACTCCAGAGAACCAAATAACCCTATTAAAAAATAGGGTACAGAGCTAAACAAAGAATTCTCAATTGATGAACACTGAATGGCTGAGAAGCACTTAAAGAAATGTTCAACATCCTTAATCATCAGGAAAATGCAAATCCAAACAACCTTGAGATTCTACCTCACACCAGTCAGACTGGCTAGGATAAAAAACTCAGGTGACAGCAGATGCTGGAGAGGTTGTGGAGAAGGAGGAACACTCCTTCATTGCTGGTGGGATTGCAAACTGGTACAACCACTCTGGAAATCAGTTTGGAGGTTCCTCCAGAAATTGGACATAGTTCTACCGGAGGACGAAGCTATACCACTCCTGGGCATATACCCAGAAGATACTCCAACATGTAATAAGGACACATGCTCCACCATGATCATAGCAGCCTTATTTATAATAGCCAAAACCTGGAAACAACCCAGATGTCCCTCAAGGAGAGGATACAGAAATTGTGGTACATCTACACAATGGAGTACTACACAGCTATTTAAAACAATAAATTTATAAAATTCTTAGGTAAATGGATGGATCTGGAGAATATCATCCTGAGTGAGGTA
>NW_022196903.1:55318407-55319818 GCF_008632895.1 Mastomys coucha
AAAGAAAATATCTAATAAAAAAAAAAGGAGTTAAAAAAAAAAAGAATGTCAACTAAGAATCACAATAATAACCGACCCAAGTCAGCTAACAAGACAAAATGGGAATAGAGGGTAAGTAGTTTGATCCTCTTTAGTTCACTTATGCCAACTAGTTGAAAGAAAAAAAGAGGGCTAATAGACTGTATAATAGACGCCTTTAAAGTGAAGAAAACAAATACAACTATCTTATATTGTTAGAAGTCAGGACAATAAAATTACCCTTGGGAGGGTGGTAACTGAAAAAAAAAAAAACCATTTCACTTCATGCTGGTCTTGAATTCACAAAGACATTCTTCCCTCTGCCTCCTAAGTATTGGGAATAAAGGCATGTGCCACCATACCTGCCCAATTTCTTTTATTTTATCTCTGGCCTCCAAGATAACTCTAACACCCCAAATCATGTTCCTTTATAAACAAATAACATACCAGAAAATAGTGTCTCCCAGTTCCTCCTCTCAGAAAAAGGTAGCAGTTTGTAAATTACTCATCAACCTCCATTTTTATTTTATGAGAAGCTAGTCTAGATCCTAAGCCATCAGTGGCGATAATCTCTGGGAAAGGCCAGTGAAGCATCAGTGCATAACTATCTTTACATAAAGGGAAACATTTCTGCTCCTTCAAAGAAAACCAGGGAAAAGAAAGTGCTCATGTTCATTTTTTTTTTTACATTACTAAATTACTTTGATAATACTGAAAATATCAGTAAATTGAAGGAGAATAAAATTGAAATAGTCTCTAGGTATGGTGGTCCATGTCTTTAATTCCTGAACTCAGAAGCCTAAAAGGCAGGTGGATCACTTAGTTCAAAACCAATCTGGTCTACAGATTAGCCAGGGCTACACAGAGGAAACCTGTCTCAAAAAGCAAGCAACAAACAAACCCCTGAAATGGTCTACTTCCCTGTATTACACAGGCTTTAAAGTTTCCAGAAACTCTTGTTGTCATCAGATACTAAAATGTATCCATAAAACTAGAAATCAGACTTTGTGGTGCACTGGTAAGCCTAGCATCTAGGAAGCAGAGAAAAGAAGCTAAGGAGATCAGCAGCAGCCAGAGCCTCATAGCAAGATCCGATCTGAACAACCAACCAACCAAAACCAAATGAATTATAAATAGAAACACAATACCCTCCCACCATCTTAATTATTGCACATTTCTTTTCTCTGCAAGGAAACCAATTGCTAATTGCATTCAGAATTTAGATAAAGTTCAGTTATCCAATTCTATTAGCAGTAGAAATTGAAAGAGAATAGGGCGTACTGCCTGGTGCTTTCCCTGTCTGTTATTTAGTGGACATAAAAATTAGTAAATGGTGAAAAGTTTATTCAATTTTTTTACAATTTTTTATTAGATATTTTCTTTATTTACATGT